>NC_056733.1:1599113663-1599371163 GCF_019279795.1 Protopterus annectens
GGCCTTAACTCCCTTTGGACCCTGTGAAATAGTTTCAGGATCAGCAGCAGGGTTTCTAAATAAAAATTTGTGTGAGTCAGGGACCCTGTCATATCTGTCAGGCTTGCTGGGAGCCGGAGGTAAGGGGTCAGGGGTCAAGCTTGACTCCAAAAACACATCATTCACAATGTCTAAAACAGGGGGTATGGCTAAAGGCTTGTGCTGAGAGAGAAGAAGGAAATCCCTGAGCCTCTTTTTTGATTCTGAGAAATCTTGACTCTCCCAGTGAAAATGCTCCCTCAAAGTATGCAAGGTTTCTCCAAATGAATAATCCTCAGGTGGTGATGCAGATGGTATAGATTTCTGCATCAGAATCCTCATAGGGAGGTATAGATAATTCCTGATCAGAAGAGGAATCGGAAGAAATAGAAACCTGATCTGAAGATTCATAATCAGTGTCTTGCCTAGGCCTCTTATCTGGAGGGGTATGGTAACCCCTGATCAAGGTAATCAGGTCTTCAGCCATTTTGATCATTTGTTTTTTAGGCATAGAGGCCTATGCACGTGGCTCATGCGTCGTTTTTTTTAGTTTTAGAAGTTGCTTTTGTCTTTGGTTTTGCAGCTGTCGTCGGTTTGATATAAAAATGTTGAGGCCTGAATACACCCTCAGCAGCCAGTGCCTGCTCAGTGGCTCCGGACCCATCCGAGGGAGATACATCCGTGGGTCCAATACTTTGAATATCTCGCGGCATGCCAGACTCCACATGGGTGTCGGTAGGGTCCTGCGACTCGAAAGTAGCGGGTATCAGGGGCTGCGAAAGCGCCTCACTGAGTACCGGCAAACCGGCGAATGGCTTAGGAGAAGCTTCATCATCGGTCGTGGACCTCGACTGTCTCTCTCTGTCCTTTTCTTTGCGTTTTTTATGTACTCCGGTAGTCGGATTGCTATCCGACGACATTTCTGGGTAGTTAAATCTGTTTCCAAAATACTTTGAGGCAAAACTATACCGACGGTTAATAATGCGTTGGTTAAATCTAGCACAAAACCGACAGCCAGGCACGTTGTGATCAGGGCCTAGGCAAGGAATACAGAATAAATCCTTATGAGGTATTTGCTTCCCACAAGTAATACAATTATTAACTTTTTCTGACATCGGTATGGAGCAAGAAAAAAGTTTCCCCAACGGGGTACTTAGCATTAGTGAAGACTTCGGTTTTGAAACTCAAACTCGAATATTTCAGGAGTCGGCCGACCGGCACAAATGCTTCTGCTTCAGGCACCGTGCGGCAAGAAAGGCTAAAGTAAATGACGTCGGCTGCTTGTTTTATACCCCTGACAACCTGAAGTCATGGAAGAGGAGATAGCAACCAACGCAGGACCCAAGACTTTGGAATTCAGGCGGACTGAGGGCAACCTGCCAGCAGATTACCCAAATGTAATGACTGCAACAGTGAAACATGAAGAACATCCAATACTGTCTGGGACAGAAGTGGGTTATCAAAATCATGCTGGATCTGTCTGTAATGGTTCTGGTGAGTACCCAGGTATAAAGGGATTTCTGGCTCCATGTAAAGGAGAAAGCATCCATCTTAGAGGCTCCCTCCTGTTGAGTTCTAGAGTAAAACTTCAGAAGTGGTTTGTTCTGGGGAGAGCTAAAGAGGTCTAGAGATAGGATTCCCCACAGCTCAGTGATATCTAGGAACACTTCTCTTTTCAACATCCATTCACTTGGGTTGAGTAAGTCCCTGGTCAGGGAATCCGCCAGAATATTGCTGTGGCCTGGTATATACAATACAATGACAGCGATTCCCAAGCTCTGGGCCAGCATCCAGTTCTGTCTGGTAAGGCTGCACAGGTATAAAACAAACCCCCTCCCCGTTTGTTTATGTACCACATAGCTGTGGTATCACCTGTCCAAATATCCAGGGTTCCCTGACTCAACTGCTCTAAGAAAGGTTTCATGGCCATAAAAACTGCTAACATTTCCTTCAGATTAATAAGTAACTGTCTTTGCTTTGGGGATCAAATGCCCTGTACCATCATTAGACCTAGGTGGGCTCCCCAAGCTAAGTCTGAGCTGTCTGTGGTGATGGACTTGTCTGTCTGAGGTAGAAGGAAGGTTGCTCCTGGGTCATTTTGTATGGTGGATTTCCACCACAGAAGCTCCTTCCTGAGGCATGGGAGCAAGGGAAGAAGGGTTTTTAGGGTCTGACAGTGCTGTTCCAAGACATTTTTCAGAAACCACTGGATCTTCCCCATGTGAATCACTGCTAAATGGCCAATTAGGATACACAAAGCCATGTACTCTAGGATCCTCAAGAAATCTCTGGGCAAGACAAGTTCTGTAAGCAAGTGGATCAAGTACTCTGTTAGGAAAACTATCATCATGAGACAGGAACATCCTCTGTTGGATGCAGTCTATCATGGAACCTAGTCTGGGGATTCATTTGAGACTTCTGTACATTCAAAATGAGACCCACATTTTGGAAGCTTTCTACACACATCTGGAGGACATCTAAGGTCTCTGAAGTGGACCTTGCCTGGATGAGAAAGTCATCTAGGTAGGGAGAGATGAGCACCCCCTGGCATTCCACAATGTGCTGTTAGGGGAGAAAAGCATTTTGTGAACACTCTTGGGGCAGTAGACAGTCCAAACAGTAGAGTGCAAAACTGGAAGTGGGAGCCTGAGGCTATGAACCGTAAGCATTTTCTGAGGCTGAGAGCTATAAGTACATGAAGGTAGGCATCCTTTACATCGAATGTAACCATGAAGGCATCCTAAAAAATCATAGGCAAAAGCTTTTACAGAGGACGCATCTTGAAATTTGGCATGTGAAGGAATCTGTTTAGCCGTGAGAGATCTAACACAGGTATCCAGGTTCCATCTTTTCTTGTAACCAGGAAAAGTCTTGAATAAAAACGTTTCCCCTTTGAGCTTGTGGAACAAGCTGTATGGACCCCTGCCTTAGCAAATCACTGATAATTGGTGGTAAGAGGTTTTCTTACTCCTTTGAAGCTCCTGGCATGCCCAAAAAGGGGGGTATTTGCCAGAAATGAATAAAGTATCATTTTTTTCTATAATTCTGAGAACCACTGAGCCTTTGCAATGGTCTATCACTGGTTTAGGAACAAGAAAAGCCTGCCTGCCAGGGGTCCAGGAGGGTCAGGGGTTAAGAAGGCAAGAAGGAGAGCAAATAGTTACACCTGCTTTCTGTGCTGGGTAGACTCTTTGGTAGCTCTCGATTTCTGAGGCTGTTCTGGTTGCCATCTTCAATTGCCTTGGACTTTTCCACTGGGAGGCCTCCCCTTGTCTTGTCTAGGTGGGAAGGGCCAAGTGGTAGTTTCTACTGTATCTCAGGGTTGGGGAAGAGTAGAATGCTTTAACAGTTTTAATAAGCTTGATTTTTTTGTCTAGTTTTTTGAAAACTTGTTTAGCAGGGGGGTCCAAACAGGAACTCTTTCCCCAGTGGACATCCAATAATTCATCTTTAACCTGGTCTGACAATGGCTGAGTTCTTAACAAAGTATGTCCGTGTATAACTGATCCTGTGGCAGCTGTCCTGCAAGAAGCATCAAAGTAGACAAAAGCACATTTCAAGAACAGCCTGGCTACCTAATAGTTTCCTGCATCTCTTTGTATTAGGTTCTATCTGACATGGAATTAAGTTTTGTTAACATTTTGTCTTGAAGTGATTCTAAACATTTTATCAAATGAAACTGACAATTAATGCTCGCTTGGCTAGGGTAGCCGAGGTATACAAGTTTTCTTGCCAGACCTGTCCAGGAGTCTGCTCTCCTGGTCATTAGTTAACGGGTGCCTGGATGGCACTTTGGGAACCCCTCTGGTAGCTTCAGTGGAGACTACAACATTAGGATTTTTATAGAGATGTCTATGTGAGTCAAGTACCCTGTAAAATGTATCTGTTTTCCTAGGAGCAGGTGGTAAGGAGCCTAGGTGAAGGGCACGTCCAGACTTATAAAGACCTTCGGGTCAACAGCCCTGTAACCACCTATGAACCCCTATGCTCTCAAAGCAAAGGTCTTCAAGGTGGGGAGGCAGAAGAGAAAGTGTCATCCAAGTCCAAATCAAGGTAGGTTTGGGGTTGCGAGTAAACCAAGTAGCCCAGTTCTTCCTCATCTTCAAGGGATGAGAAGTCTTCCTCCTCTTGGCAGTCCTTCTGGTCGAAGCCAGGGAGACTTTTAAAGTCTGTGAAGGTCTATTGGTTTTGGTGAAGGCCATGAATTCCTGTGCTATCTTAACCAGGTCCTGAACTTCAGTCTGTGGCCGGGGGTGGAGACGAGGCCACGGCGGGTGTACATTTCAGTTTTAATGGTCACTTAACAGGGGTGGCCGAGAGATGCGATCAACAGAGACTGACTTCAGAAGGACCGTCAATAGTCAGTGGTGGTGTGAGAATTCCTAGCTGAACCACTTCTCAGACATCAGGAGCTGATGTCTCTGTAACTGCATCAGTCCTGACTGATGTATGAGTGGTGGTTGTAGCTGTGGGGAGGCCAGGGGCTTTGGTGGTCTCCTGAGGAGCCACGCCAGATGGTTCAGCCTAGCAGCTTCCAGTCCTGAGAGGCTGCAAAGACACTTCACCAAGGCTCTCAGTCAACTTAGAGATAGATGCAAGCACTCTCTCTGTGGAAAAAAGATCCCTAGCTTTTTTATCTTTTCACTTATTTGGGATCACACCAGCAGTTGTCAGAGTGGTAGCGGAACCTGCAGAAGACAGGGGTTATGACTCAACTGAAGAGGCAGACAATGAGGACTCCATATGTGCAGGGAGTACCTCGGCTCCATGTTTAAGGGTTTTTGCACAGAATGTAGCACACTCAGCAGTTACAGATGTCATGGTGAGGCCCCAAATAAAACAAGTAAAATGAGTGAAACTGTTTATGCAGAAATTGCTTTCCATAAGACAAACAGTTATTAACTTTTCTGAACATTAATTAGAGAAAAAATTTCAAAAAAGAATAAAATGCAGGCACTAGTGAGGAAATTCCAAGACTCAGCTTCATGAAAGAGGTGTTTATTGTAGACACAGAAGCACTAAAACAACATAAACACCCAATACACACAGCATTTTCGTCCGAATAGACAATCAGATGTATCCCACAACCCAAAGCATCACCCTTTTATACCCAACAAGGAAATCTAATAATTCAATTAATTATACTAATTACTAAAACACTAGTACCACCCCTCCTGGCATGTCTAAAGGTCAGTTCTCTGTGCTTTCTCCTATTAACCTGGTGAACTTGGGCATCCTGAGGCAGTGTAGCAACTGCCTCGTACACAGACAACCCTCTCCTCTTACTTCCCAACACTCAGACTTGTGAGACATGCACTTACATATCCAAACTGGAAGCCATGCACTCTCCAGCCAAGACCAGAATAGCTGGTTAAGAGGAGAAGGTCAACACCTGCACCACACCACATGGAACACACAGCCCTCCAAAACACCCACCATCACAGCTCTCACATAAAAACACAAATCACACACCCACCTTCGCAGAGGGTCTCAACAGAAATCTATCCAAACAGCAGAGACCTCCAAGGCAGAAACGCACTCACCCACCACAACACAGCACAGATCACAAGACTCATAGCTCACATTCACAGTATGCCCCTCAACCTAAGCCCCTAAAGCAAAACAGCTTGCCCAATACACTAATCATAGGTGACTCAATAGTGAGGCACACTGATGTCCCACAAACTAGGAGAAGATAACAGCCAGCTGTCTATCAGGTGCCAGAATCCGCCACATAATGCACGCACTTTGGTCAGTCCACAACAGATACAAGTATGACTATGTCATTGTCTATTTGAGTGTGAATGACCTGAGACGCACCTCCTTGGACTACATGAAGAGAGACAAGGAGGAACTCATGGATTATGTGGCTCAGGGAGGTATGACCTAAGCCCTGAGATGCATCCTACCATCGCCCAGAATGATACTGTAGTACAAGCAGAAAATGATTGACTTCAACAACTGGCTAGGCTTCTGGTGTCATTCTAAGGGGATCCAGTATCTGTCTGCCTGGGATGACATGATTGACAGACCTTGATTCTTTGCCAGAGATGGCCTGCATCTGTCACCCCTGGAAATCCGGGTATTGGCTACGGCTCTTGCCACCCCTATACGGCCTTTTTTCGGCAGTGTTCCAAAGACCAAATTATCACCATAACAGCTATAAATAAATGTAATCTGAGGGTCATGCTGCTCAGTGCTAGAAGTCTTAATCTCAAGATGCACTCGCACAAAGTGCTCATCAAAATGGAGAACAGCAACATTTGTGCTATACCGGAGAGCTGGTTTAAAGCAGCAGAAAGCACCCCTGCATTATCAGGCTATAACTCACTCCACAGCTTTCGGCCCCAGAATATGCACCGAAGCTCCAAAGGCGGTGGTGTCTCCATATTCATAAAGGATATGCACACCTCCAGACTAGTAGCCCAGCATAATACATCTGAGATACTTCAGGTACAACTAACATCAGGTAAGATGGTGATTCAGGTTGTACCCTGCTATAGGTCCCCAACCATGTCCCAAGACTTTCATTCCACGTTCCTAAGCACCCTGGAAACTATTAAGGTCCAACCCAACACTCTCATATTGGGCGACTTCAACTACCCCTCCATCAACTGGGAAAACTACTCATGCACGAATACACTGGCCAAACGCTTCCTGGAATTCATCAATTCCAATGCCCTGGACCAGCTCATTCTTACCCCCACTAGAGGTAGCAACATCCTTGACCCGGTTATTACTAACATGGGCAACCATTGCTCTACACCACTAATCAATCCCTCCCTGGTTAGATATGACCACAAATTAATCACCATGGAAATTCACAGCTCACCCACTGCTCCCACAAAGGTAACCACCATGAAAAACTTCTCCAAAGCTGACTCTGGGCTCCTAAAAACAGAGATGGCTAACTTCACGGCACCCATGCCAATGGAAAATGGATTCATGACTGCCGAATCATACACCAATGCACTGTACGAACACATACATAAATGCATGGAACTGGCCATACCCAACAGAACCAAGACACTCTCCTCCAAAAAAGGAAGCCAATCTGGTGGTCCCCTGCCATTAATAAACTCTACAACAGAAGGAAGGAACTGTTGCAGAAAAGGGTGAAGTGTCAAGACTGGAAAAACTCTCTTACTGGCCGCAACAAAAAGTTGAGATCCCTTACCAAAACCTCTAAAGCCAGCCATGAAAGCAGAATTGTGGCAGATACTAAAAACAACCACAAAGCCATCTATAGCTATATCAAGAATCTCCACAGCAAAATCCAGATTTGCTCTGAGTTACTGCACAATGGTACCCTCCTATACTGAGCCAACAGATATTGCCAACAGATTCAGTGCCAACTTTACCCCCTCTCTCCCCTCCTAAAGAACCAATCACAATATCGGAAGAATGTCAGGCACCCAGCATGACTGCAGCACAGGTTAAAGCTGTATTGTCCAAGGCCAAAAACACAGCTTCCATGGGACCCGATAATATCCCTGGCTGTGTTCTGCATGAACTACAAAGTGAAAAGGCAAGACATCTGACTGCCCTCACCTCAGGCTTTGTCCCTACTGTATGGCGCACTGCTACAGCCATCCCTCTCCATAAGGGAAGAGGCAACTACAGACCCTGGGAATTATCGACCAATTAGCCTGACGAGTCTGATATGTAAGGCTATGGAGCCCATCATCATAGACCTAATTAATAAGGATATAGGGAATCTCCAAACTATATATCCCACGCAATTTGGCTTTGTGTTGCCTGCTCAACCTGGTTGACTTTTTTGAGACAGTCACCAGAACGGCGGATGAGGGCAAGGCAGTTCACACAGCCCACCTCGATCTGGCCAAGACCTTTGATACCATTCTCTACTCAGGAATTATAGATAAACTCACCAAACTAGGCATCAACTCCTATATCACTAGGTGGGTTGTAAATTGGCTCACAGATATTACCCACAGTGTCAAAGTAGCGGACTCCATGTCAGTATGCCGAACAGTCACAAGTTGAATCCCATAGGGTTCGGTCCTGGGTCCTCTCCTGTTTGGCATCTACTTCTCAGAAGTCCAGGCCAACACGGAGGCACTCTGGCTGACCAAGTTTACAGATGACCGCAAGCTGGTTGCCATTATTAACTCCCCAAGTGATGCAGACATCCTCCAGAAAGGCCTCACTGAGACCAATGACTGGTGTCGAAACCATGGCCTTAAGCTTAATGCCAAAATATGTGTCGTCATCCCCTTTGGGAAAAACCTCAGTTCCTGCTAATTACCACATCGATGGGAACCCACTGAACATTGAAGGTGTAATAAGAGATCTGGGGACACAGGTTGAGAACAATCTCTCCTTCGACCACCACATTGCCACTGTGGTCAGAAAGTCCTTCTATGTGGCTCATCTTATTACCAAGGGTTTTACATCCAGGAAGAAAGAGGTCATCATCTCTCTCTATTCCTCCCTCATTAGACCAATCACTGAGTACAATGTCCCATTTGGGTATGTACTTTACTAGACACCTGCAACAGCTGAAGAGGCCACAAAAGTACCTCACGAAGAGGATCCTAGGCCTTAAACACATGTCCTACATGGACAGACTCAAAAAACTCTAGCTATTCTCTGTTTCATATCATCTACTACGAGGTGATCTCTGCTTGACTTACAAAACCATGTCTGACCCAGCTCTGTTAGAAATGTTACAGCTAAAAAAATCCCAATCCCTCTGCACCACACGCTCCAGAGACCTCAACCTCATTACCAGTATCAACAGAACATGCTGGAGGGGCAGGTTCACAACCCAAAGACTGCCCATGCTCTGGAATAGACTTCCCATACATGTCAAGCAGAGCACCTCGCTGGCCCTCTTCAAGAGGGATCACTCCAGTGGCTCTACTTGATAGAGGCACTGTGAACTAACATCGGGCGGCACTATGCCAGAGCACTTCCATGAGCTAGGCTTGTAGGGGCTCCAGGGCCACTTGCCTACTACACACCTATGAACCTATGAACTAATTAAAAAAATATATATGAATAAAAGTACATTCCCCTCAAAAACACTGAAAACACAGACATCAGTATAAAATCCATAATAAATATATTAAAACATATCACCTAAAAAAATATATATATGTATAATTATTTCCTTATTTTATAAAACCCATTCATAAAAAAATATACGTGAATTTAAAAATAGTGTTAAATCCATAATAAACTTTACTGAGGTTAGAGCTCCAGCTATTTCCCAATAATGGAACATCACAATCTGGCAGACAACTTTTAGAACTGGTGCTACAGAAACAGTGTCATTTCAAGCAGGGACCCTGTTGCTTTCCAACACAGTCTGCCAGTACAGTTCCCTATATTCAATTTGTAATTTCCATGGTCCCCCTCTTTTGCCCATAGGTATAGATTCCAGGACAAAACGTAAATAAGATGCTGTAGGGCATGTCAAACTGTGTTTATATAAGGCATTGTTAGGATTTTTCATTTTAATATCATACATATGTTCATAAATCCTTTTACGGAGTTTCCTCTCCATTTTACCCACATAAAACGCATCACAAGCCCCACATACTATGATATAAATTACTCCATTCATGTTACAGGTAGCCATACCACCACTTACAATAATTTTATTACGTGCGGGTATATAAATACTTTCCCCATTCATTATATATACACAATGGGGACAAAAAACACACCTATAGGTACTTCCCTTATTAGAATTATTGAAAGTAACCAATTCAAATTTCTTTTCCAACAAGTTCTTAATGTTAAGGACTTTTTCTAAAAATGCATTTGAAAGGTTCACCAAAAATGTCAAGATCCGAAAAAGTAGCAAACTTGCTCCATTCTTTGGCTATAATATTCCTAATAATTCCTGCTTCACCATTAAAACAAGTCACAAAGGCATGTACGTAAACACTATCACCCTTTGTTTGCCTATTGGGTTCATCATTCCCAATAACATCCTTACCCAACAATGGAGCAAGTCTTTAAATAATCCCTCCAAAAAGTTACATTCAATCAAAAAAATCTTTCTTTTCAGAGGACATACGGCTACGAATATATGGTGCAAAAGGGTATTTCTTCCCAGGATGAATTTTGCACCTGTTGACCTTGGTTGAAATGGTGTTGGACAACAACTTTATACATTTTGAAGGGGGATTTTTCATCAACTAGAAGGAGTAGCGATGGCCGCAAGTTGTGCGCCCACTTATGCTAATATTATTTTGTCAATATGGGAACAAAAGTATATTTTTAATTCCTAGTATGTTGGTTGTTGAAATTTATATAATTATTTAGATGATATATGCTTGTTTTGCATCTATACTAAAGAAAAAGTTTTAGAATTTTTGGAATATATTACTAATACCACAAATTTTTTTGAGGTTTACCTACACTATTAATGAACAAGGTATGCATTATTTAGATATTACCATTCATAAATACCAGGGTAGGTTTAAATCTACTGTTTATAGAAAAGATACCTTTTCTAATTCATATTTATATTTTACCAGTGCACACCCCTTTTATCAGAAAAGAGGAATTGTGAAGGAACAGTTAAGTGAGAAGTTGTTGTATGAAGAGGAAGATTCTTTGATTGAATGTAACTTTTTGGAGGGGTTATTTAAAGACAGAGAATATCCGAATCAGTTATTGCAAGATGTGAAAGAAGTTTTGAGGGGTAGAAGTGGTAGATTTGCTCCATTGCTGGGTAAGGATGTTATTGGGAATGATGAACCCAATAGGCAAACAAAGGGTGACAGTATTTACGAACATGCCTTTGTGACTTGTTTTAATGGTGAATAGGAATATTATAGCCAAAGAATGGAGCAAGTTTGCTACTTTTTTGGATCTTAACATTTTTTTAACCTTTCAAATGCATTTATAGAAAAGGTCCTAACATTAAGAACTTGGTGGAAAAGAAATTTGAATTAGTTACTCTCAATAATTCTAATAAGAGAGGTACCTATAGGTGTGGTTTTTGTCTCCAATGTTTATATATAATGAATGGGGAAAGTATTTACATACCTGCACATAATAGAATTATTGTAAGCAATGGTTTGGCTACCTGTAACACGAATGGAGTAGTTTATATTGTAGTATGTGGGGCTTGTGATGCGTTTTATGTGGATAAAATGAAGAGGAAACTCCATAAAAGGATTTACGAACTTATGTATGATGTTAAAATAAAAAACCCTAACAATGCCTTATATAAACACAGTTGGACATGCCCTACAGCATCTTATTTATTTTTTGTCCTGGAATCTACATCTATGGACAAAAGAGGGGGACCATGGGAATTACAAATTGAATACAGGTAACTGTACTGGCAGACATTGTGGGGAAGCCAACAGGGTCCCTGGTTTAAATGACACTTTCTGTAGCACCAGTTTTAAAAAATTTATCTGTCAGATTGTGATGTTCCATTATAGGGCAACAGATGGAGCTCTAACCTCAGTAAAGTTTAATATGGATTTAACACTATTTTAAATTCACATGTATTTTTAATGAATGGGTTTTATAAAATAAATTAAATAATTATATGTATATATTTTTAGGTGATATGTTTTAATATATTTATTATGGATTTTATATTGTCTGTTTTTGAAGGAATGTACTTTTATTCATATATATTTTTAATTAGATTAGTGTTTTAGTAAATAGTGTAATTAACTGAATCATTAGATTTCTTTGTTAGGTATAAAAGAGTGATGCTTTGGGTTATGGGATACATCTAATGAAGTCTACTCGGATGAAAACACTGTGTGTACTGGGTGTTTATGTGCTTTTAGTGCTTTTGTGTCTGCAATAAACACCTGTTTTCTGAAGCTGAGTCCTAGAATTTCCTTACTAGTGCCTTCATTTTATTCTTTTTTGTGGTTACTGTTTGGTTGGGCACTTTCTGGTTGAATTGCAGTCTTAGAGAAGAAATTTCCTCATTGGGGTACTTATCTGGCTGGAAGCAGAGGAACACTGGAAACACAAGCAAACCGATGTATTGTGAGCATATAAAACACACATGAAGCACATCAAACTGTATGGCTAGAAAGAACTGAAGATGGTGCCATTGGATGCCCTTCTTATACCCTGCTGGCTTGGGATGATGCTAAAACCTTGGAAATTGGGCTGGTCACAGGTTTCTGCATAACAGGAAGTCCTAAGGATTAGTACTGCAATACTGATTACGAAGAACAGCCACTGTTGCCTGGGCCAAAACAGAGTCACCACAATGATCATTTGGAGAGTCATACTCAATCTTTAGAATGATCCTGGATATCAGTGGAGATGATGAAAAAAACACATACAAACAATCTAGCACAAGGAAGAGAAAAAATACATTTTCCTGGCCTTTTTGCATGCAGTCCTGGGGCAGAATTTTGCAAACTCATTGTTGCAAATGGAGGCACAAAGATGTATTTGAGGTGTTCCCCACAGCTGGATCCATTCCTGAAAGGCCCGCTAATTAAATTTCCATTAGAGGGGGTTTGTTTTGGTACTGGTCAGTTTGTCTGCCACACAAATTTGCTCTGACAGGAAGTAAAATGCTTGGAGAGTAAGACTGTACTGAAAAGCTATCTCCCATGGCTAGTCTGCACAGAGGGTAAGATCTAGTACCCCTTTATGTACAACATCACTGCAATGCAGTCTGTAAACACTTATAATGGTCCTGGGAACCACAGCGGATTGACACAGTTGACAGTACTTAGAATGCCAACATTTCTTTTAAGTTTGTGAGTTTTGGTTTGTCTTTTCTGTTCCAAAGACCCTGCTCCCCAGTCAAAGTCTGAGGTGTCTGTTGTTATAGAGTGTGGTGGAGCTCGAAGGGAAAATGTTACCTGGAATTTGATAAAATTGGCCTCTTCACTAAAATATCTCCATTTTCACAAAGCCCAACACTGTGACCAGGAAAGTCACAGGAAGCTTATGTCGGGACCATCCAGATTTTAGCTACCAATGAATATTTCTCATTTGGAGTCTTGCCAGAGAAATCATATGAATCGTACATGCCATTAGGTCAACAATCCTGATAAATTACCAGTCTCAGTGGAAGAACTCAGAAGCAGATCTAGATGCAGCTCTTTGAACTGAGGTATCTAGGAGACACATCACAGAAAACAATCCTGTTAAAAGAAGTCAAGCAAAAGTTTATTTTTTTTAATCTTCACCTGGAACCACAACCTGTATAGATCATCTCTCATCCAAGTGAGAGATTTCTGATACTTTGAAAAAGACTCTGTCTAGACAACTTGTTTATCTTTGCCAAGAAAAATGTGAATAGCTTACAATTTGCAGTAGGTTATCATGGGAGACAGACACTCTGTCAACACCACTGCAGCAGGTAGACCAAAGGGTAATACAGAGAACTGATAGTGTTATCCAAACAAAGAAAACCTTACAAAACATCTGAAATATGGATCCACAGAAATGTGATGTTAAGTATCTTTCAAATCTAAGGCCACAGAAAACTCAAATGGGGAATGAGAGGTAATAATTTGTGAAGGGATAACATTCTGAACTTGGGCACTTTCACAAACAGGATTAGAAAGGAAAATCCAGAAATGGCCTCCGTGAAGTTTTTTTCTTTGGCACCAGAAACATTCTAGAATAAAAGCCTTCTCCTCTGCTGAGAAGTGGGGTCTGCTTTATCACCCTTGAGACAGTAGATGCTGAATGATAGGAGGTAAAAGAGAAGTTTGGTCTGGAGGACGGTTGTCATCTGGAAGGTTTTGAGTACTTAGTCGAGCAAACCTTCACACAACAGTTCCAGTGGCAGCATCCATGTAAGCAACATCAGCAGAATCATATGCATATTTCAAACAGTGGCTAGCCACTTGAGACACAGAAGCCATAATATTCCTTATGTTCTCAAAAGAGGATTGGTGTTAACCAGATGTTTAGCAGCAGCTGGGTTCACAAGAGAAATAACTGCAGGGTCTGACCCGGGATTAGTGTACAACAACAAATAAGCTTGAGAAACTTTATAAAATTTATTTGCTTTCTTGGCAGGTACAAAAACAACCTCAAGTGCTGAAAGAAGAGGGGGAAATTGGTGTAGGCTGAGGAAAATCCAGTTGCAATAAATTATGACTTCTTCATAGACAATGGAATGTCATCATGTTCCCACTGAAACTATCGATTGATTTTGGAAATAGTTTCCAAAAAAGAGAATCTTTCAAATGGATTGAAAGAAGCCACACACACTTCAAAATATGAATCAGAAATCTGGGGGGGGGGGGGGACAGAAGTTGCTCCTTTACAATAATTTTGAGGTTCAAAATCTTGGACCTCTTCAGAAAATGAGGAATCCCTTTTTCTCTTGTCAGAATCAGCTGAACTGGAAGGCTCAAGAGCCCAAATTAAACACTGAGCTAAGCTCACTAAATCAGTACTGTCCAGAGTAACTGAGACAGGGGAAGACGTATCTAAGTTTTTGCTTATTTTTGACAGGAATGTCTGAAGAAGCAGACCTACCTTTGCCAGGCAAAACTTCTCTTGGGAAAGGTAGTACGTTCTGGCTAGACAGAGAGGAATTCCTCTTTCCTTCTCCTCAGGTAGACAAGAGTATTTCTCCCTTGCCCACAAGGGGCACTCCAACAGTCACAGAGGACAAGTCTAACCTACAGTCCATGGTGGCTGTAGGGACTTCAGCAGAGGGAGCAAAGGAAAAAAATGAATTGTCTGAGGAACCAGAAATGGCCACAGCACAGTCACCTGTCTACAGTTAAGGCACTTTAATTGTCTGTTGTAGTGGCAAAGACTGTATATTAATTTTCTTCTTTCGGCTGGTAGAGGAAAGAATGAAGAAACTCATAGTTTGTTCTGTGGTAAAGCTGAAGAAATACCTGATTTCCATGGAAGTCTGGCAACAGAAGTCAGTAAAACAGGGAAAAAATTATCCCAGACCCCAAAAATAAAATAACACAACTTTTACCACAGAAAAAGTAGTTTTAAATTTTTCATAGAAAAAGTTCAGTTTCCATCATAAAAGAAAGTGCAAGTACTTTCCCATCGGGGAACTTAATCTGCCCAGCAATGGAAAGCTTTGGCCAACCATCAGTCCTCAAAAGCCCTCAAGAGTTGTGCTTTACAACAGTAGTAAAGCCCTGAAGGGCTTGTAGCCTAAACTACCCTTTCGTCAGCTTAGTTTGAGCCGACTAACTGTTTGGGCACATTGAAGGTCCCATGAAAATCCGGCAGCTGGCAAGCTGTTCTATCCTTAATAAACTATAACTTGCATAGTTAAAACTACTGTAGCAGTGATCATAAAGATGATCATCAGTTTTACCTGGCAGTTCTCACAATTAAATCATGTCCTGTTCCCCTGACCGTAAACAAAATTATTTCTCACTTCATCCCACAATTCAGATGCAGTTAATCCCTCTGAATTTGCATACGGCTATACTCAAGCATGAACTTCTCCTCTGATGTCTGCACTTACTTTGGATTATTTAGTTGTTTTACCTTCTTAAAAGGCCTGGATAAGGGCTAAAATGCTTCCATGAATTGGTTAACTTACCCAATAACCAAATGCATAAATAGCTAAACAGAAAAAACCTGACAAGACTAACATGATCACCTGGTTAACAAACTAAATAATCATAATAAAATATCTAGAAGCATCTTAAAAAAAATCATTAAACCCCTTTATGGTCCCGTATCAGCTCATGGGCAAGTACTAGGCCAGTTGCCTTTGTGGGCCACTTTAAACCTAGCCAGTTTCCCTTTTGATGCTTGAATTAACTTATCCCGTTTGGTGTTAGACTGCCCTTACCCATCCCATGGTCAATAATTATACATTATCCCAAGTGAGAATAAAGTGGATCATACCACAGATAATTTGATGGGGCCCATGTGTTAGATAAAACATTTAGTTGCAGCCTCTGTCCACTGGTAGTACAGAGGGCAGTCCTAGGATAAGTTTTCTATTACTTATCCATTGATCCAAGTTGTGCTTGAATATGGACAGGAATAAGCTTTGTTTTACGTGGATGAAGAATTGGCTCCACAGCAGTGGCAGTGGTATCCTCTGCAAGATATACCTGTCCCTCCAAACTCTTCTGTTGATGTTGCAAAAGTTTACATCGCTAGACTGAGCATTTCTGATGTCATTTGACTTGCTGATGTGCAGTAGGTCTACCAGTATTGGATTGGACGATGCTTTGTATGCCAGACACAGGTCACCTTTTGGCAGCCATCTGAAGCATACAGGATACAGTGATAGAGCTGTGAGTCGGTCCATATATCATTTTATTTATTTATTTTACAACTGTTTACCGGGAAAGTCTGACTGGGCCAGAGGCCCATTTTCAGTGGACGCCCAGGGAGAAAGGCTCCTCTGTAAAATATGTATGTTGCACTTTGGAAAAAGATTGACATACAGTAATAATACTTGGACATAGATTACTTAGGACACAAAATACAGCACAATATATCCACAAAAAATATAACAATGAATGATATGTAATAAGCAATATACAACAGAATATTTATACAATTACAAGGGTACTGTTTCCATGTCAATGCAAACTTGTTTAATCTACAGTCCTCTTGACCGTATATCGGAGTTGTATATAGGACTAAGTATCTGGGCTAAAGAGTGAAGAAAAATAGATTAGAATGCAAGTAGAGAAAAACAGAGTGTAGAATAGTAGTGATAAGGTTTACTGTATTAAATAGAAATATTGAGAGAGTAGCAGTGAGGGGTCAACCTGGTGTAGTACAGGAGCATAGCCAGTTGTTATTAAGGTGTTCCCTAAGTAGTAATTTAAATTTGGAAGTATTGGTGGTGTTCCTTAGTGCTGAGGAATGGAATTCCATTTTTTTGGATATCTGATTGGAGAAGAGAGATTCCCCAAAGCTATTATTAGCTTTAGTGACTTTGAGTAGGTGTTTGTCAGAAGATCTCAGTGTTCATGAGTTAGAGTATAGCTGAATTAAGTTTTTGAGTGCACGGCAGTTTGTGGGATGATGAATGATGGAATGTGCTGCGGTTAGTTAGTCCAGGGATAACAGGTTGGATAGTTCTATCCATTTCAGTTCATGAACGGCAGTGCAGTTGTGTGATCTGTTAAAATGGTTTACACCAAATCTAGCTACTTTATTGCAACAGGTGTCTAATTTCTTTACATCACATTTTCCAAGATTAGTGAAAATGGGAGAGGCATATAGAAGGGTGGAGAGTAGGTCTCTCCCGGTGATGGAACAACGAGTGGTGTTAGTAAGGTAAGGCTTGGATCTATAAAGTGTCCTAAGAGTGAACCTTTTTGATGGATAGTGCTAGATGCTTATCAAATTTCAGGCAGCTATCTATTGTTACCCTGAGAAGTTTGGTGTGTCTAACAGGTTTCATTTTGTTTTTTTTTTTTGGAGGAGAAGATAATAAAAGGGGGTGGTATGTGTTTTGGTGTTTGAGAATAGCATTAGCTTTGTTTTGTCTGGACTGAGAATAAGTTGGTAATTTGACTGAAATTTTTCTAGGTCTATGAAGGATTGTTGGGTTCTTTCTAAGAGTTCTGGGAGGGATGAAGCTGAGCATATGGGGTAGAACAGTCTGTGTCTTATACAATGGTTTCTAGTTAGCTGGCAGAGCAGAGCTTGTTTGTAAAGATAGTGAAGAGCAATGGACCAAGGACTGAGCCTTGTAGCACACTGACTGAGACAGGTAGTAGGGAAGTGTGTCCATTTTGCCATTTAACTGCATGTTGGTGGCCAGTTAGGTAATTATGAAACCAAGATAAAGTTAGTTGGGATAGGTTTAAGGATGCTAGCTCATTTAGTAATTTTGGTGTAATTCTGTGTTGAATGCCCTAGACATGTCAAGGAAAATGGAAGATATGTGTTGGTTATTGTTTCTGAGTTCATTGATAGTGTTGGTAAAATTTAATAAAGTGGTTGTGGTACTATGCTTGGGTTTAAAGCCATGTTGGGAATTACAGAGCAGATTAGGAGTTGTGTGTGTATACACTTCTTGATAATTTTGGCTAATGGTGAAGGATAGCTATTGGTCTGTACTTAGAAAAATCCATAGAGAAGTCCTCTTTCTGCAGTGGGATGATAAAATAGGTTTTCCACAGTTTAGGGATGTACTGTTCAGAAATGGACCGATTAAGTAGGAGAGAGATGGGATACGAGATTGTGTCTGCTGCCAGTTTGAGAAATTAGTTTGGGAGTTGGTCAGCAGCACGGGATGTTGGTTTAAATTTGAGCAGAAGTTTTTTAATGGTGTTCATTTGCATTGGTTTGAAAGAGAAGGAAATGGAGCTATGTTCCAATTCACTCAGTATTACTGGGGGAATACTGTTATTTTTTATAAGTGGTGAAACTGAATTAATAAAGTGCACATTAAATTGTTCAGCTATGCTAGCTTTGGTATTTTTGGTGGTAGGGGATGGTGTTCCAGCTTGACCAGGATTGAGGAGTTGTTTTAAAGCTGCCCAGAATTTTGGGGGGTTGTTTTGGTTATTTTGCTGGGTAGTAGTATAATATATATATCATTATTAATTTTTTGGCACGGTTTTTTAATTGTAGATATGCCAAAGAGGCTTGGTTTTTGGTCTCTTGATACTGAGACCAGGGACCATCTCTCTGTTTGAGGAGTTCCTTGGTATCTTTTGTTAGCCATGGAGGATGTTATGATTTAACCTGGATCTTCCTAAGGTATGCCAGACTATTAAGTATACCCAGGAAGGTAATGTTGAATGTTGGACTGTCAAATCAATGGGAAGGTGTTTAAGAGGGGTCCAGCTACGCTGATGTAGGAGGGAGTTAAAAAATTCAAAGAAGAAATGTCTTTTGTTTTGAACATATTTAAGCATGGTATTTTTAAGGGAAAATATGCTGCCTATGAAGGTAGGTGGGATGATGGTCACTGAGGCTGTCTGGGAGGCAGCCAGTAAGGTGACCAAGAGAGGGTTTATTTTATTTATTTGACATTTGTTAACAGGATAAGTCCAGGTGAGCCAGAAGGCCATTTTCAGTGGAGACCCGAGGAGAAAAACTCCATGGTAATTTCATACATAAAATTAAACAATAAGATAGAAGTATATCATCTGAGTTATACATAGTAGTTGTAGCAAAAAAACAAACACAAGCTTAGTTTAGCATAGATAATACAATTTCAAGGTTTACGATTTAAAGAAAGAAGCATCATTGACTCTGTACAGCATACATTTACAATTAAGAAGCATCTTTGACTGTGTACAGTATATATTTATGACTGAGTCTAGCTAAGTAGAGGATAGAGTAGGTGTGGGTGCAAGTCCACTAAGAGATTCAGTAACAGTTAAAAATAGAATATGAAACAAGAATTACACTGTTTGTAGATACAGTGGAAGCCAAGATGTGGCATTACTTAGTATAGTAAAACTACTTATAATGGAGGATTAAAGGGAAAACTACACTGTGAAGATGGTTGAGTGGGGAAAGAAAGATATGTTGAGAGGCAAGGTAGGGAAAGGTTGGGAAATGAGAGGTAAGGTTTGGGAAAGGATGGAAGGACTTAGGTAGGTTCCTGACATGGACAAATCCATGAGCTTAGAAGGAAGAGTTTTAGTTGCATTTTGAATTCATTAGTGTTAGAGGTGTTTCTAATGAAGGAAGGAAGTTTGCTCCAGGCTAAACACACATTGTGGTTGCAGAGGAATTTAACTATACTTCTGTTGGGTTTACGTATGACAAGGAGTTGTTGCTCAGAGCTTCTGAGAGGTCTGGTGGGGGTGGAGAATGAAACTAGTGTGGAGGGGCAAGCAGTAGGTTTGTATAGTATGGAGTGGGCGATTTATAGTTGTGCTATAAGAATTTGGTGAGGGAATTCTGGCCATTGTAGTTGTTCAATGCAATGCAATGGTGAGATCTATTAAGGATGGTTAGTTGCAAATTTGGTAATTTTATTGTAGGTTTGCTCTAGTTGTGAGATTAAGGTGGACTGTAGGTTTGTAAGAATAGGAGCAGCATAGAGTAAACCTGGTAGATGGAATGCTCTAGCTAGGGACAGTTTAGCTTCTGGAGTAAGGAATTTTTTGTTATTATACAATAATCTTAATTTCTGGTGAGTCTTCTTAACACACCGGTGAATATGTTGGTCAAACTTAAGCTGGTCATTTATTAAGGTACCGAAGAATTTTGTATGTGGATCTGCTTTGATGATAGTATTATCTAGTGAGGTGATAGAGAAGGAAGATTTATGAACTGAGACTAAATTAGGTAGGAAGAGTAAGAGTTTAGTTTTCTTAGGGTTTAAGATAAACTGGTTTTCACTGAGCCATTTTTGGATGGTGTTGAAAGTGTTTTGTGTAAGAGAGAGGAGCTGAGACATGTTATTACAGGATGTGATGAGAGCTGAGTCATCTGTATACTGGATGAGAGTAGACTGGTTGCATGTGGAATGAAGACTGTTGGTAAAGATATTAAATAGAAGGGGGACTAGGATAGAACTCTGGGGACCCCTGTATTTACAGGTAAGAAAGGGGAGCAGGAAGTGAGCCATCGGACAGATTGTTGTCTATTAGAAAGGCAGCTGGAGAACCACTGCACAGTTTCAGGAGAGAGGTTAAGTTCAGTTAGTGTTGTTAGAAGTTTAGAATGAGACACAGTATTGAAAGTTTTGGATAGATCAAGGAAGAGACAAGATACAAGTTGGTCATTGTCTCTGGCTGCAGCAACTGTATGAATAAAAGATAGGAGGGCAGTAACAGTGTTACAGTTAGGCTGGAAACCATTTTGAGTAGGGGTTAAGAGGTTCTCCTGTATAAGGTATTTAAGGAGTTGAGAGTGGATACATTTTTCTAGAATTTTAGAAAGAGGAGATAGGATGGCTATTGGCCGGAAGTTAGAGGGGTCTGTGGAGTTACCTCCTTTGTGCAGTCGTATGGTATAAAAGGGCTTCCATATGTCAGGAATTGTGCTTTCTTGAACTGATCTATTTATTAGTATAGAGATGTGAAAGGCTATGGAGTCAACACTAAGTCTGAAAAAGGGTGGTAGTTTATCTGCTGATGGGGAGCAAGGTTTAAGTTCATGGAGAAGAGATTTGATATAGGAGGTGGAAACAGGTTTAAGAGAGAAAGGGGGTTTGTTTGTATTGAGAGACGAGTGGGGGGACTGGTGTTTTGCTCTGAGTGAGTTAGTTTACAGATGGTGTCTATGAAGTAGTCATTGAGAAAGGTGGCTGTCTCTAGTGGTTAGTTGTTATTTATGGTGGACCAGAATTTTTGGGAGATGGAAAGGTGACTGGTTTGAGGTGCATTGCAAAAGCTTTTCTTGTCTTGACAAAAGCATTTTTTGGTGAGGGGTCTGATTTCCTTGTAGCTTTGTAGTAGTGTTGGGGATTTGGTTTTCTGCCAGGCTTTCCAGATACTATCCCTTTTGTGCATGAGGGAGCTAGTCTCTTTTGACAGCCAAGGTACATAGGTGGCTTTAATCCTAACTTTTCTTTGGGAAGCAAGTGAGTCTAAGATGCTGAGGAAAGTCTGGTTAAATATCTCTACGGCTTCACAAAGGGGAAGGTAGTGAAGGCAGGACCAATTTATGAATGCTAGAGTAGAGTTAAAAGAATCAGTGTTAAATGAAGATAGCTTTCAACAGTTTCTATAAAAGTGGGATCTAGGTATAGGACTAGAGTACCTTTGGATGTGAATGGGTAGGTGATCACTAAGGGAGTTGGGCAGGGTACGGGGTTGTGGTAGAGTTTAAGGTCATCAGTGAGTATCCAGTCAAGGACAGTACTGGTACCAGTAGTTTTATTAGTAGGAGTAGGGGATGTGATAAGCTGTTTGAAGCCATGGAGATTTATACACACATTGAGGGAGTCAGACATGAGTTTTGACCAGTCTATGTTAACATCTCCCAGCATAATGGCTTTAAATGAAATGCTGTCATTCAGCTAGGAAAGTATGTTTTCCAGGACAGGAATGTTATCACCTGGTGGGATGTAAACTGAGGCTATAGCAAACTTTTTGTGGGAGTTTAGGTGACAATTTAGCATGATTAGTTCAGCGGGCTGAAAGCTTGGTAGTGGTGTTTGTAAGGGGGAGAGATTAAGTAGATCAGAATAAAGGATTCCAACACCACCACCTTTTCTTGTCTCTCTGTCCAATTGAAAGATGGTGTAAACTGGGGGAAGTATCTCGTTATTAGCTAAGTACGGTTTTAGCAAGGTTTCCGTTAATGTTAAAATATGGGGAGAATGTTGGGCTATCCAGGAGTGTAAGTTGGTGGTTTTATTGAGAAGGCTTTGTATATTAATTGAGAACAGGTGTAGAGTTTTACGAGTGGTGCGATGTGGAGTAGGCAGGAGAGTGTTTGGAGGGGTAGTGGCGGGGAAGGGTGAATGCTAGGGTTGGTTGAAGGGAGTGAGGGTCCTGGGTTGGGCTGAATGTAACCAGCTAGGAGGAGGGTTTCCAAAGTGTGTAGGATGATGTTATATGGGCTACAGAGTAGAAGTTTTAATTTGTCATTGGTGTGGATAGGAGAAAGAAATTTCACCTTATAAAGATGAAAATGAAAGTGGTTAGAAAATCCTTCTATGTGACCCATCTAATCACGAAAGGGTTTGCATCAAGATCTAAGGATGTAATGGTGCCCCTCCATTCTTCCCTCATCAGACCCATTATTGAGTACAATGCACCAATTGGAATGTACCTGGCTAGACATCTCCAGCACCTGGAGAGACCACAGAGGTACCTAACCAAGAGGATTACTGGCCTCAAACAGTTGCCTATGCAGCACGATTGAAAAAGCTAAGACTGTTCTCTGTTGCATACCGCTTTCTCAGAGGCGATCTCTGTCGAACGTACAGAGCCATGCCCAACCCAGAATTGTTGAACATGCTCCATCTTAGCAAAACCAAATCTACTCAAGCTACATGCTCTAGGGATATAAACCTCAACACAACACTGAATAGAACATGCTGGAGGGATAGATTCCCTTCGCAGAGACTTCCCTTACTATGGAACAGGATCCCGATCTACATAAGACAGAGCCCCTCACTATCACTCTTCAAGAGGAACCTTGATGAGTGGATGGGTAACAGAAAGTTCACACCGGGGATCACACCAACAGCACTACTAGATAGGGGCCAAGGGTACTAGCTGCTACTACAAGGGTCTAGGGAACTACTAAAGGGGCAGTGAATAGCGCACAACATGGCTGGGCTAATATATGCCTTCGGGCAGATAGCCCAGTACCAACCTATAAACCTAAAAAAAGGAGGTGGTAAATAGTGATGGGGAAATGTAAAAGGAGTGGAGTGTATTAACGTTATTCAAGGAATAGGAAAGAGTTGGGGATGCATGTGAGTCATTTTGTTTGATGTGGTAGAAGGAGAGTTGAGTAAGCAGAATGAGGAGAGGGCTGCCTAGGTAAAAGTGGACCATGACAGATTATAATGTATGGAGAGGGGAATTAAGCTAATCATCAAGAAGGAAAAACTTGCTGATGTGTAGCAGAGAAGCACAGGGGTGGGTTAGGAGTGGGACAAGGTTGAGACACCTAATTGGAGGGATGATTGGAAGGGGTGGGGTGTAGTTTATTAAGATACAGTATAAATCTGATGATGTCAGGGGTAGGTGGGAACAGGGGTAGGGTAGTGGAGCGGAGCGAGTCCAAGCATAGCGAGAGTGAACGGAGTGGGGCTACACCCTTGGTTGCAATATTTCACAAGAAACAATCAGTAAGTAAATTATCCAGTACAAAAGTATTTCAAGGTAAAAAGAACTTTTTATGCAGACCTATACAGAAAGCTGGCTTTGGAAGATGAGAAGCGGATAGTAGGAGTAAAACTAGTACAGAATTCAGGTTAAAAACAACAGAAAAACGCAACAGTATTTAGAGGGATAATACAGAGGTAAAAGAGTTAGGAAGGAGAGAAAACTAAGAAGCAAGGCTGGGAAGTAAGTGAACTGGATAGAGTTGGACTTGGGAGTGGAAAAAAATATTTAAAAGTTGCAGATGTACAGAAAGTGCAGAGACAGAAAAAGGGGGGAGGGTAGCAGGCAGCTCATTCTGGTGGCAGGGAAATCACCATTTTCTTATTTTTTTTTTTGTTTCCAAATATATAATAATGGGAATTAAAGCAGCACAAATTAAGAACATACAGTGGTCCGTAGGGTGCTTTTTGTATTTTGGCTTGTGGACATTCTGAAATCAGAATGTAGACTTTGCCGTGAAGTCTGCAAAAAGTAACTACAGTGGCTAGGGAGACGTTGGGACACTGGAGGAGTGTTATGGGCAGCAGTTCCTTGGTAAATGATGCCCACTTTGAAAAAGATTAATATACATTCAGTGAAGTGAATTAACAGCACAGCAAGTGACTCACACCACCAGAACCAGAGGGGAGAGCAAGTAGAGAATAATCTATATCTATCTTTATTTGTTAGCATCCAGTCAAGAACTGATTGCTTGTTACTGTGTTTAGCAATTCTAGTTGGAACTCTTATCATTTGAGAGAAAACTGAGCATGATAAAGTTGGTCAGTTTTTCTGTGGGGCAGGTCATCCAGTCTAAGGTGAAATCTAGTTTCTTGCATAAAAGTGGAAGCAAACCAACACAGAAAATTTTCTATGATGGAGGGATTGTTATCTGTGGGGATGTGAATGGCAATAATTATAATGTAGCAAAAAACCAGCGTAGGCAAAGCTCCAGGTTCAAAAGCCGTAGATTTAATCAAACACAAGCGATTTCACCAATAGCTTCATCATATATGTCATGTTTCTTTAAGTTTGCAAAGTATTATGTCATGTGATTTTAATTTTGTATTTAAACTGATGTGGTTTTATGTGTTTGATATTACACCTGATGAAGCTATTGCTGAAAGTGCTTGTGTTTGATTAAATCTACTGCTTTTGAACCTGGAGCCTTGCCTACGCTGGTTTTGTGCTATTTTTTTCTGTTCTTTGGTAGCAAAGGTACCTGGAAATCAGTGGTGGTTGTGTTAGCAATAATTATAATGTGTTTATTGGAATTTAGTTGGAGAGTTGAGATTAATATTTCTGAATTTAAGAGGTCTGGGGTCATACACAAGGCATTCTAATTTAAGACTGAACACAAACTCCCGCACGGACGGCATCTGCAAGGTTCCATAACTGTAACACAACCCAAAAACAACCAGCAGAAGAGAGAAAATACTCATTAATGTCACAGACCGGTTTCGGTCACAATGACTTTTATCAATGTGAATAAATTACATATTCTAATTTAAGCACATCCTTATGTCCCCACCTCGCTGAGTTCTGTCCTGTCTCTGAATATTGTAGCCCTGGGTTAGGATGTCAGCACTGTTTATGTGGGGTTAACACCAAGTTTCCATTATAACTAAAACATCTGGTGTGTAGAGAGCAAGAGTTGAGTGAAATTCGTGAACTTTCTTTTCTTTAGGATGTTTAATATTAAGGGGTCAGACCTATTGAGTGCGAGGTCTGTAATGCTAGGAGATATTGTGCTATTTGCAGAGAGGGTGGTTTGGAGTTGAGGACCTGGATTGGGGTGTATATCCCCCATACACAGTTTAAGGTAATTGGATTTAATGAGAAATGTCTGAAAGTTTGAGTAGAAATTTAGCAAATTTACAAAGCTGTTAGTGTTTTCATGCAAGTCAGTGTATCTCAGTGTAAAGAGTTCTATATTGGAGCTATTATGGTGTGGTGATGTGACTAAACCTATCAAATTAGAGTTGGGTGGTGTAAAGAGTGGGTCTGTAAGATAGTGGATGTATTTGATGTGTTATCTGTGATGAGGTGATGTGATAAGATATGAAAAGTAGGCAAAGGAGTGATATTTGCTGATGTAGCACAGCTGATGACAGTAAATGAAGAGAAGTATTAGAGGGGGAAGGAATGACCTATGTTTGAACTGCTGAAACCCTTTGTGGTTGGTTCAGAAAGAAGACTGATGCTGTGTTAGGGGAAGACAGTGTTTGGATATGTGTTTATTACTTGGTAAGGAGCTTGGAGTTTTTGATAGGTTGACACAAGTATGGGTGGGTTTGGAGACTATAAATGTAGGGGTAGCAGGGATGGGTGGGAAATGGAGGTAGGGGAGAGGAGACCGCCCGAGCATAGCAAGGGTGAATGGAGTGGGGAAGAGCGAAGGAAGACAAGGGGTTATGGAGAAAAACTATCTGTAAGCAGGTTTTTCTGTTTTCTGTTTTTTTTTTTTTCTTTTTATTAAATTACAATTACTAATAGGTATTAAAAAAGAGAATACTTTACTCCACAGGGCAGCAGTCTTTAAGCAATAATTCTGACACTAGGTTCTGGCCATTTGCAGGAAAGCAACAAAAGCTTTTGCCAGTAAAACTGTATATTTAGGGAATGGTGGGTTTGATCTGCAAGCCCTACTTGCTGTTGATAGTTTTTACCAGACATTTTTTGTTGTTTTACAGTTTAAAAGCTACAGTTGCTTACCTATGTATAACTAGTCATATACTGTTCTTGGGCAGTATCCAAAAAGAAAAAGTTCACCTGGTTCCTAGCAGTTGCCAGAGTTTGTGATGCAAAATTTTCAGCACCTAGTCAGGGATCATTCATAGGACAATAACAGATAAGGATATCAACAGAAAAAAGCAGGCATTTTTTTGAGGGGGGGGGACACAAGCGATAAGG
This sequence comes from Protopterus annectens, assembly GCF_019279795.1. Classification (NCBI taxonomy): domain Eukaryota; kingdom Metazoa; phylum Chordata; order Ceratodontiformes; family Protopteridae; genus Protopterus; species Protopterus annectens. Next base: position 1,599,140,279 of record NC_056733.1, read on the forward strand.
GAAGGAAGGCAGATTAGGGGTCTCCATGGGGATGCAGACCATTATAATACAACAGACTAACACCATTTAAAGACTAAACAGATGATTCAGAGTCCCATTTACATAATTTGCACTGCAGCCTGTTGACTAATGGGTAGGAGAAGTGGCTTGTGTTTGTCTGTTCCTTCTCTGTGAAGTACAGATAATAAAAGGGAGTTTTAGAGTTCCCTATGAGAAAGGGGAGACTATGGTCACAGAAACAATGGATATTCATTGAAAAAAAAGATAAGAACAGTGAGGAGTTAAAGAAAGAACAAATAAGGCTGATAAAAACTATAGCAAAATTACTAACATATAACCTGGGGAGAAGTTATCAACAGCACAAGTCAACCTATTGTAAGCCTTTGCAAATAAATGATTTACATAGATTGCAAAACTCTTTCCAGTGCACGTGTCGGTACAAGTCTATATTTTTAAATATTGAATGTTTTAAAAATTAATAAATGTTCCTCATACAAATGATAGAAGCCACCGCATTTTAATGAATATTTTCCATATTTACTAACAGTTTTATGCCCTTAGAATCGATTGTCTGAGCTAAAATAGGCACATAACATGGTCGTTTTTCAAATATGTCAAGCAGAAAAGCATGGAGACAGTATGAACACAATAAATCAGTAACTATGACTTTAAAATTACTAGAGTATCTATCACCTAATGACAACTAAATAGGATCACATCCTAATCACATCACAGATACACCAAATGGAATCCTATCACAAATTCAACAAATGGGGAATGTGTCACATGAAAAAAATCTTGTTGCTATGTCTTTAAACTGCTATTAGTTGCTTCAGTTAATGCTAAGAGCACGGAAATTGATATCCATTGTAGACAGGAGTTCACAAAAAAATGTGATTTCAAAAATTGTTAAACAGCTAAACAAACATTTGCTTTACAATGGTATTTGCCTGGCATGCACTCAATGGTCGGGGGGACCGGCTATCCTAACAGCTGTAGTAGACTCAGACTTACTTTCTTTTATAAATAGCATCCATCCAGCTCTCTGCTACAAGTAGATTCATGATTGGGGGGGGGGGGCTACAGGTAGACAGCTTCTCTAATAGAATTGGTCTAGGCAGAACTAATGGGATAGAAGAGACAGCAAAACACAGGCTATGGAAAAAAAATATCTGTAAGGTTTCCTGTTTTTTTATTTTTTTGTTTGTTTTTTTTGTTTTTGTTAAATTACAATTACTAGTAGTTATTATAAAGGAGAACTGTTTACTCCACTGGAGAGTAGTCTTTAAACAATAATTCTGACACTATGTTCTGGCCATTCACAGAAAAACGACGAAAGCTTTAGCCAGTAAAACTGTTTATTTAGGGCATGGTGGGTTTGATCTGCAAACCTTATTTGCTTTTGACAGTTTTTACTTTTTTTTTTAATACAGTAAGACATATTGTATCGATTATATAGGACATATTGTTTAGGCCTTGCATTCTTTTAGTAAGATATCTCTATGGGTGTTCTAGTTGCTGCATGTGTCTGGACAGATAGATGCCAAAAGGGGCAATATACTCAATGATTGGCCTAATGAGGCTGAGTAAAGGGGGCAATGATACCTCTAGATCTATACACAATGCCTTTGTTTATAAGCTGCACAATACAGAAGGACTTTCTCATGACAGTGGACGCATGGTGGTCAAACGTTTGGTCTCTAACCTCATAAATTCCCAAATCCCAAACAACTGGGTAACCTCTTAGGAGCATAATGTGGTAGTTCCCTAGTGTAGACTAAGAATACAACACTATATTTTTTTGGTATTTACCTTCAGTCCATGATTTTGGCACCAGTTATTTGTTTGGGACAAACCTTCCTGCAGGATGGCCAAGTTATTTGGGTATTCAATGACAATTCCTAGCTTTCAGTCATCTGCAAACATAGCCAAAGCATATTTGTAGTGGCTCTTACATCAAAGTAGTAGATACCAAAAAGGAAAGATTTCAGCACTAAGTCATGGGGGACTCCACTAGTGACTGTTTTTTATGTGGAGGTAGCTTCCCCTACTCTGATCCCTTGCCCCCATCTTTCAGCCAGTTGAAAATCCAGTGGGTGATGTTATTCCTAGTTTATTTAGCTTTTCGACTATACCTGAGTGGAGGATTTTGTCAAAAGCTTTGGCCAGGTAGAGGTATGCAGTGTGAAATGCTTTACCTTCCTCCACTGTTTTGGTGACATTTTCGAAAAGGTCCACCAGGTAAAGTAAGCACGACCTACCCTTGACGAATCCAACCTGAAATGAGTCCAGTGTTTGGAAGTTCCCTAGGTCTTTACTTATTAGTTCCATGATAAGTCTTTCCATAGCTGTGCCTGGGTCCGTGGAAGGTCCTCCCCTATGAAGGGGAATAACTGTAGCCACTCTTTACTTGCCTGACACAAAACCTGTAAAGAGGATGACACTGAACAGTATTGATAGGGGGATAGCTAAATCATGCTTCATACTACTTAAGACGCATCCAGGGATATTGTCAGGGCCCATCAATGCAGGATATTTAGCTATTGATAGTTCTTTTAGGACTTGGTCTTGTGTGATAGCTGGATGCTACCACAACCAGCTATTTAGTAAGGTGGTCAACAATGGACAAAATTACCAAAACCAAACTAAGATTAATTATGCTCTAGTCATTTTCTATTTTTCCAAATGTCAGAAGAAACATCCACTGTAATTAGTGTTGTGTCATAAATCACTGAAAAAAAAAACTATTTTCTGAAACAATTCTTAGTCCAACAGAAGCAATACCAACTAAAGGAGAACATGCAAGTTTTTTTTTTTTTTTTTTAACTGCTACCAACGAAATAAAACTGCTTTCCTTTTTGTCTGAAATTAAAAGCAAATGCCTAGTTAGCTCTGGGGTACAAAGGAATAAAGTCCTGACTGTGACCCAGGTGACCCAGAATTGACTATCAACCTAGGAGCTTGTCAGAACCAGCTTGAAATAATGGCAAAAGTATCCAACTCCAATTTATCCATCCTAGGAGGAAGTCCCATCTAGTGCAATGCTGACTACCAGCAGAAGGTTTGGAGTGTCACTGTCTACTGTGCAGGACCATGGACAAGTGTGCTTCAAGCAAGGCATCTGCATAAGCAAAGAGGCAAGCATGTCAGCTGCCAGTATTGCACACATGGGACATCAGGCTGTCACAGGAAAGTACAGTTGTGTACACTTACCATACATGTAGATGTTCGAGTGTATTCACTGTTGCAGTCATCACACTTGGGTTATCCACCTGCAGGTAGCCCTAAGGCGGAATGAATACCAGAGTCTTGGGATTTCTGCGTCGGATGCTGTCGCCTCATCCATGACATCAGGTCGTCAGGGGTATAAAACATGCAGCAGACACCATTACATCAGTTTTTCTTGCCCCAGATGTCAGGAGCCTCCAAAATAGGAAGCAATCAAATAGTGTGGAACACCTCCAGTAAAAAGTAAATACAATTTCCATAATATATGTGCAAAAAAGAGGATAGGTAGAAAGTATAGAAAGACAGAGGACTGGAGGGAGGGTAACCAGGACTGCAATGGTGAATACACTCAAACATCTACATTTATGGTATGTGCACACAACTGTACTATGTTCTTCGTGTTTCACTGTTGCAGTCATCACACTTGGGTTGATTCCCAAAGCTGAGGAAGGGTAGAGGCAGTCAAGAAGTAGTAGGACTGGCTAGAAGGCCTTGTAAGACTGCTGTGGCAAATCCAGCTCTGGATTTAGAAAAGATAGGTAAGTGGTAATGCTTGGTGAAGGTGTGTACAGAACTCCAGGCTGCAGCTTCTAGGATGTCCCTGGTAGGGACTCCCCTGAGAAAAGCTGTAGAGGTTGAGGTAGCCCTAGTGGAAAGAGGCCTGATCCCCTATGGGGTAGGTTTTCCAAGATGTTTGTAGCAGAAATGGATGCAGTGTGCTATCCATTTAGAAATGGTTTGTTTCGAAATGGCCTTACCCTCTGCCCTTGTAGCAAAGCTGACTAGCAGCTGGTCAGATTTTCTGAAAGGTTTAGTCCTGTCAAGGTAGAACCTGAGCTGTCTGTGCACGTCCAAGGAGTGCAGGATCCTTTCACCTTTATTCTGAGGATTAGGAAGAAAAGGTTGGCAAATGGATGAATTGGTTTAAAGCCACACTGGATACCACCTTGCACATAACAGATGGGTTAGTCCTGAGGGAAACCCTGTCTGCATGGAAGATAATGAAGGGTTCCACAGCCATAAGGGCCTATAACTCAAACACTCTTCTTGCTGAAGTGATGGCTACAGTAAGGCTGTTTTCCAAGAGAGGAATTTTAACTCTGCTGTAGCAGCAGGCTCAAAAGAGGGAAGCGTGAGCTTCTCTAGTACAAAGTTAAGGTCCCAAGCAGGAGTGGGAGCTCTCCTTGGGAGGGTTTTAAATTGTTAGCTCTGCTCAGGAACTGTCTGATCAGAGGTTGAGAGAAGAGGGGTGACTCAGTATTGTAATCAGCTGAGATGGCAGAGGCATGAATCTTAATTGACGAGAAGTATAGGCCTTTGTGGAGCAGCTCTGCTAGATAACCTAGGATGTGAGGCAACGAGGGCATGTCTGTGTCCTTCCCTTGAGACTGGCACCAAGAACGGTATCTATTCCACTTTTCTGAATAGGATTTCCTAGTACTGGGCCTCCTGGCCTCAAGGGTAACATCCGGCACCTGTTTGCTGAGGGTTGCTGGTGATGTATTCAGGGAATAAACAAGGCTGCCAGGTTCAGGGTTTGCAGCAGAGGATGCAAAATCTGTCCCTCCTGGTGGGACAGCAGAGAGGGGGTCTGATGTAGGTGCCAGGGTGGCACTGCTGTCAGACTGCGTAGGAGTGGGTACCAGTGCTGGCGTGGCCAGTATGGTACAATAAGGATTGTCCTTGGCCTGTCCTGTTTGATCTTGAGGAGTACTTTAGGAAGGAGGGCCAAAGGGGGAAAGGCATAGATTGAGAGGTTTTCCCATGTGAAGGATAGGGCATCCACATTCCAGGCTTGGCTGTGGAGAATTCTGGTGCAAAATGTGTTTAGTTGATGGTTTTGGGGGGACACAAAGAGGTCCACTTCTGGTGTCCCCCACCTGTGTATTAGAAGTTTGAATGAGTTTGGTTCCAGTTTCCACTCATGTGGGTCCATTAGATTTCTGCTTAAGTCGTCTGCCAGTGAATTTAGTTTGCCTCACAGAAATTGAGCTTGCAGGTGCACTTGGTTGCTTAAGGCTGTGTTCCACAGAGCCATGGCTAACCTGCAGAGTGGGTACAAGTGAGTTCCCCCCTGCTTGTTTAAGTACCACATAACTGTGGTGTTGTCTGTCTTTATCAGGAGTTGTCCTGGCAGGATAAGGTATTTGAAGTCTGTCAGTGCATTCTGTACAGCTAACATTTCTTTTTGATTGATATGCAAGAGAATTTGTCCTGGGCTCCATTTGCCTTGAATGCATTTGCCTGCCATGTGAGCCCCACATGCATAGTCTGATGCGTCTGTTGTAAGAGTTTGGACGGCAGGGTGTTGTGAGAAAGGGAGTCCCTTGTTGTGGTTGCAAGCCTCTGCCCACCAAAGGAACTCTGTCATTAGGCACGGAATGATAGGAATCACTGTTTCCAGGTCCTGGGAATGTTGACACCAGAGACTTTTTAAGTACCATTAAAGTTTTCTCATATGCAGTCTTGGATATGGAATCAGTAGAATACATGAGGCCATTAACCCTAGGGCTTGCAGTATTTTTCTTGCAGATAGCTGGGTTTGGGTGGCCAGTAGTTTGAAATAAGTTGCTAAATAAACCTGCTATTCTGGAGTGAGGAATGCCATCTGGGAAATTGTGTTCAAGCTTGCTACGAGGAATACAACCTTTTGGCTGGATACCAGATGTGATTTCTTTTCGTTGATAGTATACCCCAGAGAAGTTAGGAGTCTCTTTACAAACGTCAGGTGCTGAAGTAGCAATTCCTGACTGTCTGCCTGAATCAGGCAATCATCCAAGTATGGGTAAATTTGAATATTTCTCTGCCTGCAGTAAGCAATGGCTGGAGCCAGGCACTTTGTGAATACCCTGGGCGCAGTAGATAAGCCAAATGGAAGTGCAGAGAACTGATAGTGCATAGAGCCTGCCCTGAAACTTAGATATTTCTTGCAAGATTCCCTTATGGGGATGTGCAGATAAGCTTCTTTTAAGTCTACGGTAACTAGCCAGGAGTCCTTGGCTAGCATAAGAAGTAGCTGCTGGAGTGTAAGCATTTTGAATTTTGATACCACCAGGAAGGTGTTTAGGGTTGAGAGATCCAGAATAGGGCGCCAAGAGTTCTCTTTCCTGGGCACTAGGAACAGCCTAGAGTAGAAACCCTGTCCCCTTTGCTTTGTTGGCACAGGCTGAATAGCCCTGATACTGAGAAGAGAAAGTACTTGCTTTTGGCCCTCTATCCAATGGTTTGGAGGAAGGTCTGGCAATCCACTTGGGATTGGCAGAAAGTGGAAATAGATTCTGTATCCCTGGGATACAATGTTTAAGACCCATCGGTCCTGGGTAATATACTCCCAGTTTTTTGCAAGCAGGGTGAGTTTTCCTCCTAGGGGTGCAAGCACTTGGGCATGGCTGGGAAGGATTAAGGACAAGTCATTGTGAACTTTTTCCATGGGGGGGGTGGCTTACCACTCCCAGTTTTTGAGGAGGGAGCACTCCATTGTTTAGATCTGTGCATACCTTGAGAGTGTAGTCTTTGTGGTCTGTTGCCCCTGGGTTTGGGCTGAGAAGGTCTGGAAGGGACTGGAAAGGACTAGTTTTTTGAAGGCCAATGCCTACTGAATCTAGGTGGCTGCACTTGTAAGAAATCTTTAACACTTTGCATGGATTTAGCTTTTTCCTCCATCGTTTTAAGAACAACTTCTGCTTTAGAGCTAAACAAACATTCTTGGTTTAATGGAGCATCAAGTAATTTTGCCTTGACATGGTCTGGCAAGATTTGTTCCTTCAGCCAAGCATGCCTTCTCAGAACAGACCCAGTGACAGCAGTCCTGCAAGATGCTTCTAAGGCATCAAAACCACAGTGCAAAGTAGGTTTACCAACTTAATTTGCAGAATGCATTAAGTCTTATAAGTCTTTATTTTCTGCACAATCAGGAATCAACACATTTTTTTGTTTAATTAGATCAATAATATGCTGCTGGTACTTCAACATGTGAAACTAGCAATTTAAAGCCCTGATAGCAAGAGTTGCAGAGGTATATACCTTCTTACCCCATCTGTCTAGAGCCCTAGAATCCCTGTCCGAAGGGGTAGGATTTTTGGCTGTAGAAACCTTAATACCTTTAGGTCCCTGGATCCACAGTGGGATTTCTGAAGAGAAATTTGTGAGAGTCAGGTACTCTGTAGTATCTGTTAGGCTTTCTACGAGCAGGTGGTAAAGTATCAGGGGTAAGGCTGGATTCCATGAAGACATCATCTACAATATCTAGGACAGGGGGAATAGCTAGAGGCCTATGCTGAGGCAAGTCTAAAAATTCCCTGAGTCTCTTTTTGGACTGTGGGTAGTCCTGGCATTCCCAGCGGAAATGCTCTCTTAGGGTATGCAAGGTTTCACGGAAAGAAAGGTCTTCTGGGGGGAGGCTGAAGGAATTGAATCCTCTGCATCTCAGTCCTCATAGATAGATAAGGGTATGTCCTGGTAATCACAGGGGTCAGAGTCATGAGACTCATGGTTTGAAGAATCAGAAGAAAAATCAATTCTTTGTCTTTTAGAGGGGGAAGGCTGGTTTCCCCTAATTAAAGTAATAAGGTCTTCAGCAATTCTAAGCATTTGTTTCTGTGGCATGGGAGCTTGAGAATGTGGGCCTGAGAAATTCGGTAGATTTAGTCATTAACAAAGTAGTCTGTTTGATATGAACATCGGACGGTCTGAATACACCCTCAGAAGCCGGTGCCTGCACAGCGGCAACGGACCCATCCAAGGTAGAGACATCCACAGATTCCACAGTCGAAGAAGCATCTTGCGGCATACTGGACTCCGAATGGGTCTCAGTAGAGGCCTATGAATATGTAGAAGTGGGTAACAGGGGCTGAGAAAGCACCTCAGAGTACCGGTGGACTGGTGACTAGCTTAACGGAAGCTTCGTCAGCAGTTTTGGACCTATGCGGTCTGTCTTTGTCTTTATCTTTGTATTTTTTCGTAAGATCGGTAGTCGGATGGCTTACCGAAGCCATTTCAGAATACAGAAAACTAGAGTGAAAGAATTTAGAGAAAAAAATAGCCTAATGATGAATAGTTCAGGCATTGAACAAGGCACAAAACCGACAGCGAGGGACGTCGTGGTCTGGGCCTAAACAGGTGACAAAGTAGGAATGAAAATCTCTGTGAGGTATTTGCTTTCCAGAGGCAAGACAACTGTTAACTTTTTCTGACATCGGTTAGAGCAAGAAAAAAGGATCTCCAACGGGGTACTTAGCTTTAGAAGACTTCAGGTTTGAAACTCGAAAAATGAAAATTTCAGGTAGCTGCCGACTGGCACTTGCGAACTGCTTCTGCTTCGGGCTACCGCTCGCCAAGAAAAGCTGATGTAATGGCGTCAGATGCATGTTTTATACCCCTGACGACCTGACATCATGGATGAGGCGACAGCATCTAACGCAGAAATCCCAAGTCTCTGGTATTCGGGTCGACTGAAGGCTACCTGCAGGCAGATAACCCAAGTGTGATGACTGCAACAGTGAAACACGAAGAACATCAGGGGTTTAGGCTATACAAACAACTCTGACAGCTGCATGAATAATGATCTCCCATAAGTTCTCAGGTGTGTACTAGACTAATGGCCCTGGAGCCTTTACAAGCCTAGCCCATAAGTGCCCTGGCATTGTGCCGCCTGATGTTAGTTCCCACTGCCTCTATCAAGTAGAGCCATTGGAGTGATCTCCAGGGTGAACTTTCTATTACCCATCCACTCATCAAAATTTCTCTTGAAGAGGGACAGTGAGGTGCTCTACTTGACATGTATGGGAAGTCTATTCCAGAGCATGGACAGTCTCTGGGTGAGGAACCTGTCCTTCGAGCATGTTCTGTTGATTGTGGTAATGAGGTTGAGGTCTCTGGAGCATGTGGTGCGGAGGGGATTGGGATTTCTTTAGAATAAGCATTTCTAACATAGCTGGGTCAGACATGGCTTTGTAAGTCAAGCAGAGATCACCTCTAAGTAGGTGATATGACAGAGAACAGCTGGAGTCTTTTGAGTCTGTCCATGTAGGACATGTGTTTAATGCCTAGGATCCTCTTCCTGAGGTACTTCCGTGGTCTCTCCAGCTGTTGCAGGTTGTCTAGTGAGGTACATGCCAAATGGGGCATTATAATCGATGATTGGTCTAATGATGGAAGAGTAGAGAGAGATGATGACTTCTTTCTTCCTGGATGCAAAACCTTTAGTAATGAGATGTGCCACACAGAAGGATGTTTTGACCACAGTGGCAATGAGGTGGTCGAAAGACAGGTTGCTGTCAACCTGCATCCCCAGATCTCTTATAACACCTTCAGTATTCAGTGGGCTCCCATCGATGTGGTAATTAGTGGGAAATGACTTTTTAACAAAGGGGATGACGACGCATTTTTTGGCGTTAAGCTTAAGGTCATGGTTTCGACACCAGTCATTGGTCTCAGTGAGGCCTTTCTGTAGGATATCTGCATCACTTGGGGAGTTAATAATGGCTCCCAGCTTGCAGTCATCTGTGAACTTGGCCAGCCAGAGTCCTTTTATGTTGGCCTGGACTTCTGAGAAGTAGATGCCGAACAGGAGAGGACCCAGGACCGATCCCTGTGGAACTCCACTCGTGACTGGTTGGCAGTCTAACTTGGAGTTTGCTACTTTCACACTGTGAGCCAATTTGCAACCCACCTAGTGATAGGGGGGTTGATGGCTAGTTGGGTGAGTTTATCAATAATTCCCAAGTGAGGAATTGTATCAAAGGCCTTGGCCAGATTGAGGTAGGCTGTATGCATTGCCTTACCTTCATCCACAGCCCTGGTAACTGACTCAAAGAAGTCAACCAGTTTGAGCAGGCATGATCTCCCTTTTACAAAGTCAAACTGCGTAAGGTCCAGAGTTTGGAGATTTCCTGTATCTTTGTTAATCAGGTCCATGATGATGCACTCCATAGCTTTACATATCACACTTGTCAGGATAATGGGGTGATAATTCCCAGGGTGTGTAGTTGCTCCCCCTTTATGGAAAGGGATGACTGTAGCAGTGTGCAATTCGGTAGGGACAAAGCCTGAGGTAAGGCTGTGACTGAACAGGGCACACAGATGTGGTGCCAGTTCACTTTGTAGTTCATGCAGAACACAGCCAGGAATATTACCACTTCCCATGGAAGCAGTTTTCTTGGCATTGGACAATGCAGCTTTAAGCGCTGCTGCAGTAATGCTGGGTGTCCTGCATTCTTCCAATACTGTGATTGGTCTTTTGGGGGGGGGGTTAAAGTTGGCACTGAATTTTTCAGCCAGTCTGTTGGCTCAGTATAGGAGACACCATTGTGCAGTAACTCAGAGCAAACTGGGTATTGCCGTGGAGGTTCTTGATATAACTACACAAGGCTTTGTGATTGTTTTTAGTGTGCCACAATTCTGCCTTCATAGCTGGCTTTAGAGGATTTGATGAGGGATCTCAACTTTTTGTTGAGGCTAATAAAGGAGTTTTTCCAGTCTTGGGACTTCACCTTTTTCTGCAACAGTTTCTTCCTTCTGTTGTAGAGTTTATTAATGGCAAAGGAACTCCAGATTAGCTTCCTTTTTTTGGAGGAGAACGTCTTGGTTCTGTTGGGTATGGCTAGTTCCATGCATTTATGTACATGTTCATACAGTGCACTGGTGTATGATTCAGCAGTCATGCAGCTATTTTCCATTGGCATGGGTGCTGTGAAGTTAGCCACTTCTGTTTTTAGGAGTCCAAAGTCAGCTTTGGAGAAGTTTTTCAAGGTCATTACACCTTTGCAGGGGGGCGTGTGGGTCAGATGTGGATTTCCATGGTGATTAGTTTATGGTTGGATCTGACCAGGGAGGGACTGACTACTGGTGTAGAGCAACGGTCGCCCATGTTATTAATAACCAGGTCAAGGATGCTGCTTCCTCTAGTGGGGTCAGAATAAGCTGGTCCAGGGCATTGGAACTGATGAATTCCAGGAAGCATTTGGCCAGTGTATTGGTGCTTGAGTCATTTTCCCAGTTGATGGAGGGGTAGTTGAAGTCACCTAGTATGAGACTGTTGGGTTGGACCTTGACAGATTCCAAGGTGCTTGGGAATATGGAGTGAGAGTCCAGGGACATGGTTGGGGACCTACAGAAGGTTATGAACTGGATCGCCGTCTATCCCAGTGTTAGTCGTACCTGAAGTATCTCAGGATGAGTTATGCTGGGCTACTAGTCTGGAGGTGTGCATAACCTTTATGAATATGGAGACACCACTGCCTTTGGAGCTTTGGTCCATCTTTTGTGGCCGAAAGGTGTGGAATGAGTTATAGCCTGGTAGCACAGGGGTGCTTTCTGCTGCTTTAAACCAGGTCTCTGTTACAGCACAAATGTCGATGTTCTCCCTTTTGAGGAGTGCTTCGGGCGAGTGCATCTTGAGATTTAGACTTGTAGCGTTGAGCAGCATGACCCTCAGATTGCATTTATTTATAACTGCTACTGTGGTAATTTGGTCTTTGGAACACTGCCTAAAAAAAGGCACTATAGGGGGTGGCAAGAGCCTAAGCCAGTACCCAGAAACCCAGGGGTGACAGATGCAGGCCATCCCTGGCAACAAATCGAGGTCTGTCAATCATGTCATCCCAAGCTTACAGACACTGGATCCCATTAGAATGGCACCAGAAACTTACTCAATTGTTGAAGTCAATATTTTTTTTGTTTGTACTGTGGTATCAGGCCATCCCTGGCAACGAATCGAGGTCTGTCAATCATGTCATCCCAAGCTTACAGACACTGGATCCCATTAGAATGGCACCAGAAACTTAGCCAATTGTTGAAGTCAATAATTTTTTTGTTTGTACTCACCATGTCTCTTTTCATGTAGTGCAGGGAGGTGGATCTCAGGTTATTCACACCCACATGGACAATGACACAGTCATACCTGTACTTGTGGAGTGACCTGAGTGCGTGTGTTATGTGTAGGATTCTGGCACCTGATAGACTGCTGACTGTTACATTCTCCTTATTCAACCTAGTGAGTGGGACATCTGTGTGCCTCACTACTGAGTCACCTATGATTAGTGTACTGGGCAAGGTGTTTAGCTTTAGGGGCTTAGGTTGAGAGGCACACTGTGGAGGTGAGCTATGTGTCCTGTGGTTTGTGCTATGTTGTGGTGGTCGAGTGTGTTTCTGTCTTGGAGGTCTCTGTGCTTTGGGTAAATTTTGACTGACAGCCTCCACAAAGGTGGGTGTGTGTTTTTTGTTTTTATGTGAGAGCTTTGAAAGTGGGTGTTCTGGAGGGCTTTGTGTTCCATGTGGTGTGGTGCATGTGTTGAACTTCTTCTCTTGACCAGCTAGTCTGGTCTTGGCTGAAGAGTGCATAAGCTTCCAATTTGGTGATATAAGTGCATCTCTCACAAGTCTGAGTGTTGGGAGGTAAAAGGAGAGGGTTGTCTGTGTACATGAGGCAGTTGCTACACTGCATCAGTATGTCCAAATCATCATCATCATCTTCTATCGGCTGTTCCCATTAGGGGTCACCACAGCGGATCATCTGTTTCCATTTCTTCCTGTCCTCTGCATCATGCTCTTTCACACCAGCAGCCTGCATGTCCTCACTCACCACATCCATAAACCTTATCTTAGGCCTTCCTCTTTTCCTCTTACCTGGCAGCTCCATCCTTAGCATCCTTTCCCAATATACCCAGCATCCCTCCTCAGCACATGTCCAGACCAACGCAATCTCGCCTCTCTTGCTTTGTCGCTAAACTGTCCAACCTGAGCTGACCCTCTAATATACGGATTCCTAATCCTGTCCATCCTAGTCACACCCAGTGCAAATCTTAACATCTTTAACTCTGCCACATCCAGCTCTGACTCCTGCCTTTTCGTCAATGCCACCGTCTCCAACCCATATAACATAACTGGTCTCACTACCCTCTTTAGACCTTCCCTTTCATTCTTACTAGTACCTGTCTGTCACAAATCACTCCTGACACTCTTTTCCACCCATTCCACCCTGCCTGTACTCTCTTCTTCACCTCTCTTCCACACTCACCATTACTATGAAATGTTGATCCCAAGTACTTAAACTCATCCACCTTTCCAACTCTACTCCCTGCATCCTCACCATTCCTCTAACCTCCCTCACATTTACATACATATATTCTGTTTTAGCCCTGCTGAACTTCATTCCTCTCCTCTCTAAAGCATATCTCCACCTCTTCAGGGTCTCCTCAACCTGGTCCCTACTCTCACTATATAGCATAATGTCATCTACAAACATCATAGTCCACGGGGCCTCCTGTCTGATATCATCTGTCAACCTGTCCATCACCAGTGCAAATAAGAAAGGGCTCAGAGCTGATCCTTGATGTAATCCCACCTCCACCTTAAACGTATCTGTCGCTCCCACTGCAGTCCTCACCAATGTCACACTACCCTCGTACATATCCTGTACCACTCGTAGTTACATACTTCTCTGCCACTCCCGACTTCCTCATACAATACCACAACTCCTCTCTAGGCACCCTGTCATATGCTTTCTCTAAGTCCTCAGAGACACAATGCAACTCCTTCTGACCTTCTCTGTATTTCTCCAACAACACTCTCAGAGCAAATATTGCATCTGTAGTGCTCTTTCCTGGCATGAAACCATATTGCTGATCACTAATCATCACCTCCCTTCTTAACCTAGCTTCCACTACTCTTTCCCATAACTTCAAGCTGTGACTGATCAATTTTATCCCTCTGCAGTTACTGCAGCTCTGCACATCACCCTTATTCTTAAAGATAGGTACCAAAACACTTTCTCCACTCCTCAGGCATCCTCTGATGTTCCAAAATTTCATTAAACAATCTGGTTAAAAATTCCACTGCCATTTCACCTAAGCACCTCCATGCTTCCACTGGTATGTCATCTGGGCCAACAGCCTTTCCATTCTTTATCCTCTTCACAGCTGTCCTTACTTCCTCCTTGCTAATCTGTTTCACTTCCTGATTCACTATCCCCACATCATCCAACCTTCTCTCTCTCTCATTCTCTTCATTCATCAGCCCTTCAAAGTACTCCTTCCATCTACTCAACACACTCTCCTCACTTGTGAGTACGTTTCCCTCACTATCCTTTATCACCCTTACCTGCTGCACATCTTTCCCAGCTCTGTCCCTCTGTCTAGCCAATCGGTACAGGTCCTTTTCTCCCTCTTTAGTTCCCAATCTCTCATACAACTCTCCATATGCCTTATCCTTAGCCTTCGCCACCTCTCTCTTTGCCATTCGTCTCATCTCCTTAAACTCATGTCTACTTTTTTCATCTCTTTGACAATCCCACTTCTTCGCCAGCCTCTTCTATACTCTCCTGTACTTCCTCATTCCACCACCAGGTCTCCTTGTCCTCCTTCCTCTGTCCAGATGTCATACCAAGCTCCTTTCTAGCAGTCTCCCTTACTAGCTCTGCTGTAGTTACCCAGCTATTTGGTAACTCTTCACTGCCTCCCAGTGCCTGTCTTAACTCTTCCCCGAACTCCACCTCACAATCACCCTTTTTTAACTTCCACCATTTAATCCTTGGCACTGCTTTCACACTCCTCCTCTTCTTCTTCTTGATCACCGTCATCCTACAGACACCATTCTATGCTGCTTAACTACACTTTCCCCTGTCACCACTTTACAGTCTCCAATCTCCTTCAGACTGGCCCTCCTACATAGGATATAATCCACCTGTGTGCTTCCTCCTCCACTCTTGTACGTCACCCTATGCTCCTCCCTCTTCTTAAAATACACATGCAGCATAGCCATACCCATCCTTTTCACAAAATCCACAATCATCTGACCTTCTGCACTCCTCTCCTTAACACCATATCTACCCATCACTTCCTCATCCCCTCTGTTCACTTCAACATGCCCATTGAGGTCCGCTCCAATCACTAGTCTCTCACCCTTGGGTACACCACCACCACTCACCACCACTTCAACCAACTCACTCCAAAATTTTTCTTTCTAATCCATTGCACACCCAACTTGTGGAGCATATGCACAACATTCATCATTACACCATCAATTTCAAGCTTCATAAACATCACTCCATCAGACACTCTCTTCACCTCCAAAACACTCTTGGCATATTGTTCCTTCAGGATAACCCCTACCCCATTTCTCCTGCCATCCACACCGTGACAGAACAGTTTGAACCCACCTCCTATACACTTGGCCTTACTTCCCTTCCATCTGGTCTCTTGCGCGCACAATATATCAACCTTCCTTCTCTCCATCATATCAGCTAGCCCTCTCCCTATACCAGTCATACTGCCAACATTCAAAGTTCCTAACCTCACTACTACACTCCTAACCTTCCTCCTCTCTTCCTGGCTTCGGGCATGCCTTCTCCCTCCTCTTCTCCTTCAGCCAACAGTAGCCCAATTTCCGCCAGCACCCTGTTGGCTAGCAGTACTGGTGGTGGTCGTTGTTAACCCAGGCCTCGACCGAACCAGTATGGAAATATGAAATGTTCTACGCATAAGTAATTTGGCAGAGGTTTTACGCCGGATGCCCTTCCTGACGCAACCCTCCCCATTTATCCAGGCTTGGGACCGCACAAAGAAATGCACTGGCTTGTGCATCTCCAGTGGCTGGGTTCTCAGTATGTCCAAGTGTACTAGGTTAATAGGAGAAAACACAGGGAACTGCCCTTTAATTATGCCAGGAGGGGTGGTCATAACTACTAAGTACTGGAGCTATTTTTTTTTTTTTTTTTTTTTATTTATTTTACATTTGTTGACCGGGCTAGTCTAACTGGATATATGTCCATTTTCAGTAGAGGCCAGGGGAGAAAAACTCCACATTAGTTATATAGCAAATAATGTACATAAAAAAACACCCTTATAGATAGACCTATGTTTAAATTACATGAGAAAAGATTACACATAGTAGGCAAAGAACAAAGAGCAACTATTTACAAAGATCAATACAGGACTATATTCAAACAGTTTAAGCACAGAAGTTTAACACAGAAACTTAATAGAATAATAATAAAGATAAGTGATATTCAGCTGGGATTAGTACACAGGCATAGGCATTGCGAGTTAAGGAAAGTTTTTAATTGCTTTTTGAAAAGTGAAGTAGATGTGAGGGATGTTAGTTTACTAGGAAGCTTGTTCCAATAATTTCCAATAGAGTTAAGTAAATAAACAATTGCCAGATTTGTTATTGGATTTAAGGGTTGCAACTAGTAGCTTATTTGCTGATCGTAGGGTACTGAGATTTTTATATGGGTTGATCAGGTTAGAGAGAATGGGAATATTTGTAGGATGCCACAAGATTTTGTGGGTGATAGTTAACTGTTGAAAGCGCATCTGGTTTTGGAGTTCCAGCCATCCTAGTTGTTTTAGGTTTTGACAGTGGTGAGTATGGAAAAGGGATTCGGTGGCGAATCTAGCAATGTTATTGTAAGATGTGGCCAGCTTAGTTAGATTGTATTTGGATAGATTAGTATAAATTGGGGAGCCATAGAGAAGGGTGGATAGTAGGTGCGTTTGGGCAATAGTTGTCCTGGCTGTAGGTGTAAGGAAGGGTTTTAGCCTATAGAGGGAACCAAGTTTTCTATTCACCGATTTGATGGTAATGTTAATGTGAGTGTCAAAGTTGAGATTATGGTCAATTGTTACACCTAATAGTTTGGTAGTTGTGTCAGGTGCTATTACAGTGCCATTGTTTGATATAACTGTGAAATCTATGGAGGGAGACTTCTGGATAGGGGTGAATAGTAAAAGGTTTTTTTTTTTTTTTGTTGTTGGGTTAAGGAGGAGACAGCGTTTGGAGAACCAGTTTTCAACTAAGGTAAACATTTTTTGCGTGTTAGACTGGAGAGTACAGCAGTAGATGCTGCGGTGCAGATTAATGTTGAGTCGTTGGAATATTGAATACAGGTGGTTTGGGATAGTGATGTTTTCAGGTCATTGATAAAAATAGAAACGAGGAGGGGCCCCAGAATAGAGCCTTGTGGGACTCCAAGGGAGATAGGAAGTAGAGTAGATAGGTTGTTGTCCCAGAGGACTGCTTGTTATCTATTTCCAAGATAGGATTTAAACCATTTGACAGCCTGAGTGTGAAATGAAGGTGAAGCAAGTGTATCTAACATTAAATGATGATTTACAATGTCAAAGGCTTTGGAGAGGTCTAGAAAGAGAGCAGAGGAGAGCAGGTTGTTTTTTTGATTTTTATTAATAGAGTCAGAGAAGGATAGGAGTGCAGTTGTAGTACTATGAAAAGGCCTAAAGCCATGTTGGCAGTCCGCTAAAAGATTATTTTGGAGGAGATGATCAAGAAGTTGCTGGTGAATGCATTTCTCCATGATTTTAGCCAAAGGAGAACGTAGAGCTATAGGACGGAAGTTAGTGAGTTCAGTTGAGTTACCTCCTTTATGTAGAGGGATAATATGTGAAATCTTACATATTGGTATATAGCCTTCTGTGATAGTTCTGTTAATTAAGATGGAGATAGGGTAGGCGAGTACTCTAGCTGCTATTTGCAGAAATTCAGCTGGAAGGAGGTCAGCAGGGGGGGTACATGGTTTTAGTTTATGAAGGTGGGAATGGATAAGAGAGGTAGGTACAGGTTGTGGTTGTAGTTGTAAGACATGAGGTATGTTGGTTTGACAGAAAGCATTTGAGATGCTGGCTGGAGATAGAGTACTTGCTAGTGATTGGACTGAGTCCACAAAGAATCTATTAAAGGAGTTAGCAATTTGGCTGGGAGATTTCTGAGTAAAGTTAGCTGGAGTAGGAGCTTTGGAGTGCCATGGGTGGAGTAGGCTATTTATACCTGACCAGAATTTTTGTGGGCTTTTATGTTGGGCTTGCTGGAGTTTATGATAGTAGTTTTTTTTTTGTCTTGAAGTATCAATTTCTTTGTGGCATTTCTCAGCTGTCTAAAGCTTTCATGATCAGATGGGTTTTTAGTATTTCTCCATTTAGACCAGATTCTATTGCTTTGAAGTATTTTTTGCCTTGTCTCCTTAGTGAGCCAAGGTGCAAGTTTGTTCTTAGTTCTGACAGTCCTAGTGGGGGCATGGTGTTCTAGGATTTGTAGAAATTTATTGTTAAAGTAAGAGACAGCTTTGTCAAGCAGTAGGTATTTAAGGGGTGACCAATTACAGGCTTTAAGTTCGGCTTGGAAATTTTCTGAGTTGAGGTTTTTTTTATTACGGATAGTTCTATAGATTGTTTGGTTAGGTATAGTGTTTTTTTGGTCTGGTAATAAAGGTAAGATAATGATCACTGATATCATCAGGCAGTATGCCTGTTTTATAGGAGAGGGGGTTACTGTTGACTAGTATCCAGTCTAAGATGGCTTGCTTGTTTGCTTGGTTTGTGTATTCTGGTGGGGGAGGTAATGGTTTGATTGAAGCCATACAGGTTTATGTGAAAGGTTGGTTGTGCTGAGCTGCAACAGTTCCAGTCAATGTTAAAATCTCCAAAGAGTATGGTTTCTTGTGGGAGGGATGTGGAGATCCAGCTGAGGACATTTTCAAGAGTATTAATGTTGTTTCCTGGTGGGATGCAGGAGCAAATTATATGTAATGATTTGTTAGCATTTAGCTGTAGGTTAGAGATTAGGATTTCAGTGTTACTGGAAGACAGAGGTTGAATATTTAGTGGTGAAACCTGTAATTGAGATTTATATAGTATTGCTACCCCACCACCCTTTTTATTTAGACGGTCAGATCTCAGGATGTTATAACCAGGTGGGATTATATCATTGTCTTTAGTTACTGGTTTGAGCCATGTTTCTGTGATTCTGTGAGACATGGGATATCAAAAGAGTGAACGTGCAGCAGGGCATGAAGTAGGGTTATTTTATTATTTACGCTACGTATATTAAGGTGGCCTATGAGGAGGGAGTTATTGGCACTAGTGAATATATGAGACATAATGGGCTGGTCAGAGTGAGGAGCAGAGATAATATTGTTTGGGCCAGGATTGGGATGAATATCTCTGTGTAGTAATAGGGGTTGTAGAGGGCTATAAGGAGTTTAAAGAAGATGGGGATTTGTTTTCTAGTGTGAGAATATTTAATATCGGTTATTCTACGAAATTGTGGATGAAGGTAGAAAGATGAGGATGTTATGTCAAAGTATGTTTGTAAGGTTAGAGGATTAAATAAACTTGTTTGTTTTAGGTGGGATGAAATCTTGTAAGGCTAAGATGTTCATAGTAGGTGAGGTAGTGGGATAAGAATAGGGGAGTAAGAATAGTAAGAGCGAGAAGGCTAAAAGAGAAGCAAGGCCTGCCTACAATAGGCATGGTTGGGACAAAGGGGAGATAGAAGCTGGGAGATATAAGACAGAAAAGAGAGGAGGTAAAAGACCGGAGTTGTTGAAGGGAAAAAGAATGAGGTAGTTGGAGGTATCAAGTGATTGGATAGGTAATTTAAACAGGTAGTGAGAGCTACTGGATAATAGAGGATGGAGGTGTGCCTTGGCAAGTATAAGTGTAGGTGCACTGGGGGTACGGTTGGGGAGCGGAGTGAGCCTGCAGGGCGAACGGAGCGGGTTAGAGCAAGTGAGGAATAGTGACAGAAACAATCAATGAAATAGCTGAATACAGCTAACTTCTTAGCAGTGCTAGGTAAGAGGGGGGTGCTAGAATATGTGTACTACAAGGACTAAAAGTCTTTTGGAGGAGATTGAGGAAAGGAGAAAAGGACTACAGCAAGTACAGTTAACTAGCAAGATCGTACAGTATTACAGAGTGGATAAGGAGATAGAGGTCAGGAATATTTCTAAGCCTAATAAAGGAGCCAAGGGAAGGGAGCCACCCAGTGGTCAAATACAACAGTACAACTGAAAGTATTTATGAAGAGTAAGAAAACAGAGGACAGAGCTGGTCAATACAGGGCATAAGAGGCTAATACTATGAAGAGTAGTAGGGGGTAAAGGCTGCTGGGTACCTGGTATACAGGTGGAGATTTAATACAAATTCTAAACTGTAAGAAAAAAAGTCTAGGTTTTTATTACAATACAACTTCACAGCTTAGAAGAGAGGTCAGACATACTTTCACTGATGTATAGGATAGAGGGGATTTTGAGAAAAGGACAACAGCTTCCTTTAGGTTGTAGATTTGATAGTTGACTTTGTGGTGAGAGATCCTTGCAGGATAGACAGGTAGAATACACAGGCCTTATAGCGGGATAAGAGTTAAAAAGATTTAAAGAGGCAGACCCACTGGGCCAGGGGAACACAGCAGCCAGGAGGGGAGTAAGCCTAATAAAAAAAAAATATTTCCGTGAAGAATGACTAGCGCTTATGACACTTAGATATGCTATAATAATTGCTACAAAAACCTGTTGAAGTGCAAAGCGATTAGGCTATTTGAAGTGCAAGAGAGAAAGAACTAGCAAGTTCTAAGGGAAAAACTGAAGCCTTTCTGGCAATAGTAATAGTTTACCTCAACTCTGCGCTGCTGAGCAGAGCTTAAACAAGTACAAACCCATGTAAACGTGGGCTTTTAAACCAGAAAGTTAAAAGGGATGGAAAGACTGCCCAAATGGCCAATAAATTACAATTTTTGGGCCAGAAACCACTCCTCTTGTGGTAGACAGGCTACCTAGTACTTACCAACCCCAATGATAAACTTAAAGGTTTCCCTCCAACACAGAAAGGCTTGGGGGGCTCAGAAGTTTACAAACAGTCCTGGATACAGCAAATCTGTACCTGGACTACACTAGTTACAAGAAATCTGGGAAACAAGCTTAGAACTTTTTTTTTTTTTTTTTTTTTTTTTTTTACAGAAAAAACAGCTGTAAAAACAATTCAAATGCAGTGCAAGTTAACTCACGAGTGTGTAGCAATATTAAAGCAAATAGTTTAAATACATGCAATTAAATTCAAAAATGATTAAAAACAAGTGCAGAAAGCAGTAACTTTGGAAAAAATCAAAATGGAAGAACTTATAGTATCAGAAAACAATGCCAGCAAATATATAAATAATTCAGTTAAGCAAAAATTAAGACAGTGCAGAATTCTGAAAAGTTAAAAAGTGCTAAACATATATTTATCAGCTCTATATTTCCAGGTTGTTTGAGAAGCACACTCAGTCAGAACACAATGAGATTCTAACAATGGTAGGTTCTAGCAAAGTGTTCATATATATATATATATATATATATATATATATATATATATACATATATACATATATACATATATATATATATATATATATATATATATATATAGTGGAAAGGGAGAAAAGTGGAACAGAAAATAATTCAAGGTTAAGAAACTAAGTTGGTTCATCACCTGCTCTTACCTACAGAAAGAATTAGTCTGCCAGCTCACATGAGGGCTAATAGTTAATAGGCAGAGATGATGAAAAAGAAAACAAAAAACAAAACAAAAAAGGGAAATGTCTGCATACAAACATATACAGTGGTGACTGTTGACAGATTCCACTTCCTTTAACAAACTGATAGTATGGAGTCTCATTATCTACTGTGTGTTGGCCATCAAAAGCAAAGGACTACATGACTGCTGACCTGCCCTTGTGAGTCTGAACTACTCTGGCTTCTATTCTTCACAAAGTCCAATTAGTCAAAGAATCAAATATGAAAATTAAATCTAATATAATCAAAGTATCAAAAATGAAATCAAATATATAAAACAAAATAAACAATGATGGCCTAACATCATAAAATGTGTTGATGACGTCACAGAGATCAGAGGCACCATCACAAGACCTAACCAAAAGCCATGGCTTACAGGTAAGTTGTATGATCTTTTGAAGGCATGAAATTCAGCATTCAGGGCAAATAACAGGGAGCCTTAAGTGTGGCAAGTGTAAAACTGAAGAAAGGCATAAAAGTGGCTAAGAGGGACTACAGGAGGAAGGAATTAAACCACTTTAAGCACATAAGGGATACCAGACAGTTGTGGCAGGGTATACCATAATTCACGGACTATAAAACGAGCGCTGCACAATGTGATGATAGCACTGGCTTCCTAGACAGGCTGAATACCTTTTTTGGAAGATTTAAGGAGAGGAACACCATAACTGTGCAAAGATTACACATAGAGCAGTATGGTGCAGTACTCAGCCTTAGCCCAATGGAAGTAAAAAGCATGCTACAGAAAGTCAATCTCAGAAAGGTGGCTGGTCCAGATAATATTTTGGGTAAGGTGTTAAAGAGCTGTGCAGACCAACTATGTACAGTACTCACTGGTATATTTAATGCCTCACTTGGTCTAGCAAAGCTCCCTTCATGTTACAAAGTAACCAACATCATCCCTCTACCCAAAAAAGCCTCACCCCTCCAACTTGAATGACTTCAGGCCTGTTGCACTAACATCCAATGTTATGAAATGTTTTGAGAGGCTAGTCAAGAAACACCTGTCTGTGGAACTAACATCAACTTTTGATCCACTGTAGTTTGCCTACAGAGAAAACAGATCCATGGCTTGATGCAGTAGAGGTTGCATTACATCTTGCTCTTGAGCATCTGTAGAGCAAGGACAGCTATGTGAGAATGCTATTCATCGACTTCAGCTCAGCATTTAACACAGCTGTCCCTATGCAATTGATCAATAAGCTAGTACCATCTGGGCATCAGCAAACACCTCTGGAATTGGATCCTGGACTTTTTGATAAACAAACAACAGAAGGTTTGTGTGCAAGAATACCTCTAAGAGTGTAACACTCAAAACACAGGTGCTCCTCAGAGTTGCATTCTCAGCCACCTATTGTTTACTATCCTAACCCACGACTGCACAGCAAACTTCAGTACAAATCATATCATCAGGTTTGCTGATGACACCACAGTCGTGGGTCTCATCAGGAGAGAGGACGAAAGTGCATACAGAAAAGAGGTTAACACACTGATTGCCTGGTGTGCAAGAAACAACCTTGACCTGATTGTAAGTAAAACAAAAGAGATCATTGTAGACTACAGGAAGCGGCAAACACCCCATACACTGCTCCTGATAAACAGCGAGATGGTGGAAAGGGTATGCAGTACCAAATTCCTTGGAGTTCATATCTCTGATGATCTCTCTTGGTTTGGTAACATCTGCCACATAGTGAAAAAAAGCACACCAACGTCTCCACTTTTTGAGAAGACTCAAAAAGATGAAACTACCATTGTCAGCACTTTCCACCTTCTACAGAGCAGCAATTAAAAGCATCTTAACATCCAATTTTTCGGTATGGTATGGGAGCTGTTTGGTCGCAGTTAAGAAATCACTGCAGACAGTGGTGTGAGTTGCCGATATGATAACTGGCATTAGTCTGCCCACAATCCAGGATTTCTATACATTGAGGAGACTAAAGACAGCCACCAAAACATTAAATGATGCAACTCATCCTGCAAACAGTCTGTTTATGAGCCTGTCATCAGGTAAAAGATACTGCAGTATTCGATGCAGGACAACTAGATTCAAATACAGTTTTTATGTGAAGGTGATTACATTTCTTAATTCCAACATTAGGTTTGATCACTGACAGGTCAGAAAGTTGGGACTTCCCATTCACTGTGCAATATTATTTTATCTATTATTTTCTAAGCCCAGCCAACCATTATAATTTATACTACTAACCCAGGTGCAATTTTTTTTCTTCAGCTGCTACTGTTATGTGCTTGTTCACCCATAATATGGTACATTGTTCATATGCAATACTATTACTTGAACTTTGCAGCTGTGTGTATTTTGTAGCGTCTTAACAATTGAGTGTTTCTAGGAATATATGTAGCTATATACGTGTGTAGATTTGATTTATAAGGCAATACTAGTACTATTACATGTTGTTTTAAATTATGTCTGTGTATGTGATTTCTTTTTTGTCAGTCCCACGATAAGCTGATTCCACAGAATCTCATTTAATCTACACTTGTGTAGATCTAAATAACAATAAATTTATTTTGACTTTGAAAATTAGTCCTTTTCAATTTGCTCGGGAAAGATAAACTGTGAATTCAGCATTTGTTCAGATGCTTTAGGGGGCTCAAATTCAAGCATATACTGTCTGTTCTCCTTTGAAATGATATGAAATTCCAAAGCAGATTCAGCTTTCGCCTTTCATTAAACCAAATTCAAGTGTTCTAGCAGCATTTTTAATAACTGCACTTATCTAGTACCAGTACGTAAACTGGCTTGCATTTACTTATTTAAAATTTGATAACCAGGTAAGTGGACTGGTCGATTAACCCCTTTCAGCTATGACCTGGGTTCCAGAGAAGCAACATACATAATTTAATAAAAAATTGACAATAAGTGATCACACATTATATAACAAAAATGCAAATGAAAGCAAATGCACTTAGAAAAAGGGTAGCAAGAAAAAGTACAGTTGTGTACACATACCATAAATGTAGATGCTCGGGTATATTCACTGTTGCAGTCATCACATTTGGGTTACCCTGCCAGGGTAGCCCTCGGCCGGCCTGAATACTAGAGGTTTAGTATTTCTGCGTCAGTTGCTGTCGCTTCAGGACTGACATCAGGTCGTCAGCAGAATAAAGTAAGGCAGCTGACACCATTACATCAGTTTTTCTTGCCCTAACCTGTCAGGAGCCTCCAAGTGGGAGCCAGGTTCTGGTGGAAGAAAGTACAGTTTTGTACCTACCATAAATGTAGATGTTCGAAGATCCACATTGCTGCAGTCATAACCTGTGGGTAGTCCGCTGTCCTCGGTCGGCCCGAATACCAAAGTATTAGGCTGGCGTCGGTCATGGGCGCTCAGATCTGACGTCAGAGCGTGATGGTATTAAAGCGCATGACCGACGTCATATCCTCAGTCTTTTCTTGCCCCAGATGTCAGAAGGCCCTAAAAAGAAAGGCCACAGCCAAAAATAGAAAAACCTCCAAAACCCATGTACAAACAACATCTACGACCCAAACCATACAACCACTCCAAACTACAGAGGCGAAGGAGGGAGGGTTGGACTGCAGCAATGTGGATCTTGAACATCTACATTTATGGTAGGTACAAAACTGTACTATGTTCTTCATCTCACATTGCTGCAGTCATAACCTGTGGGTAGAATCCCAAAGCAAGTGTAAGGGGAGGTTGGCAAAATCATAAAGCATTAGGAGCTGCTAATATGCCCTGTAAGACTGCAGTGGCAAACCCAGCCCTAGATTTAGAATAAAGAGGGAGATGGTAATGTTTAGAAAAAGTGTGCACTGAACTCCAAGTAGCTGCTTCCAAAATATCTTTAGTAGCTACACTCCTTAAAAAAGCAGTAGAAGTGGCAGTAGCCCTAGTGGAATGAGGTCTGATTCCAGCCGGAATCTCCTTACCATGATGAGAATAACAAAAAGCAATACAATGGCCAATCCACTTAGAAATAGTTTGTTTTGAAACAGGTTTCCCTGAGAGCCCAAAGCAAAAGAAACAAATAACTGTTGAGACTGTCTGAACCCTTTAGTCCTGCTCAAATAATAACGCAACTGCCTGTGAATATCCAAAGTCATAAAATTTTCTCCCCTTTATTTTGGGGATCAGCATAAAAAGTAGGCAAATGAATAGATTGGTTCAAGGCCACATTTGAAACCACTTTAGGCATAAAAGTAGGGTTAGTGCAGAGATACCCTATCCTTATGAAAAATCAGGAAGGGTTCAACTGCCATTAGAGCCTGTAATTCAGATACCCTTCTAGCAGACGTAATGGCCAACAAAAAGCAGTCTTCCAAGACAAAAACTTTAACTCAGACGTAGCTGCAGGTTCAAAAGGAGGTAAAGTAAGTTTTTCCAACACAAAATTGAGATCCCAGGAAGGAGTAGGAGCTCTACACGGGGGTCTTATGTTCTTTGCCCCTCTAAGGAATTGCTTAAACAAAGGATGAGAGAATAATGGTGGGTCACAGTCATAGTGAGCAGAAATGGCTGCAGCATGAACTTTTACAGAGGAGAAAGACAAACCCTTGTCTAATAATTCTGTAAGATATTGAAGAGAAACACTCAAATCAGGCCTGGAAACATCAAAGCTCTTTGCTTTGCTCCAAATAAAAAAACTCCTCCATTTATCAGCATAAACTTTTCTTGTACTAGGCCTTCTGGCCTCCAAAATAACATTCAAAACTAGTTGAGGAAGCTGCGACCCTCCAGGTTCTAGAACAGAATATGCCAGGCTGTTAGATGCAGGGACTGAATCCTGACATTGAGGAAATGATTGCCTGCCTGAGACAAAAGGTGTGGAATTGAAGGCAAAGGCCAAGGAGGCTCCCATACTAAACTCCTCAGCAGAGGGTACCAGTGCTGTCGAGGCCAATCCGGAGCTATTAGAATCATGGAGGGCTTGTCTTGTCTGACCTTCAAGAGCACCTTGGGAAGGAGAGGCAGAGGAGGAAAAGCATAAACGTGAAGATTGCTCCAACTGAATGATAGAGCATCCACTTTCCAAGCTGTTGGATGAAACATCTTTGTGCAAAACTTTGGCAACTGGAAATTTAGTGGAGAAGCGAACAGATCTATGTCTGGAGTCCCCATATCACTGTCAACTGTCGAAATACATGAGGATCCAACTTCCACTGTGGGGATCCACCATCTGTCTGCTCAAAACATCTGCTAAGGAGTTCTGTGCTCCTGGCAGAAACCTTGCCTGAAGAGTGAGGTGCAAACTGAGAGCAGTCTCCCACAAAATCATAGCTTGCCTGCAAAGAGGGTACGAATGTGTTCCCCCCTGCTTGTTGATGTACCACATGACAGTTGTGTTGTCTGTTTGAATCAACACTCGTCCTGGGTGAAGTAGATCCTTGAAAGCCATCAATGCAAATTGGACTGCTAACATCTCCTTCAAGTTGATATGTAAATGTTGAAGTCTGGCAGGCCACGTGTCTTGAACCCATTTTCCATTGAGGTGTGCTCCCCAAGCCTTGTCCGAGGCATTTGTCGTTAAGATCTGACTCGCCTCTGGTCGGGTCACAGAGAGTCCCTTGTTTAGGTGACATTCCTGGGCCCACCACAAAAATTCCTTTTGAATGCAAGGTATTATCTGAATGACAGTGTCCAGATCGTGGCAGTGTTGTGTCCATACATTTTTGAGATACCATTGTAACTTCCTCATATGCAGTTTGGCATTGGGAAGCACCAGAATACAAGATGCCATGAACCCCAAGGCTTGAAGGACTGTCCTTGCAGTCAGCCTGGACCGTAGAGACAATTGTTGGAAGTAAAGTGTAAGGTTCCTTTGCTTGTCCAGGGTCAAAAAAGCCATCTGGGAAGCTGTATTCAGTCTCACACCCAGAAAGCACATTTCCTGAGAGGGTAGACTGGACTTTGTTTCGTTCACAGAATATCCTAGGCACCTTAACACTGCCATAACATACTGTAGATGGTGTAGTAGCTTGTTTTTGTCTTGAGCAAGAATCAGGCAATCGTCCAAATAAGGATAAATTTGTATTCCTCTTAACCTTAAGAAGGCTATCATCGGAGCCAGAACCTTTGTGAACACCCTGGGCGCAGTAGATAAGCCAAAGGGCAATGCAGAGAACTGATAATGTAAAGTCCCAGCCCGAAAACGCAGGAATCTCCTGCAACTGGGCCTGATAGGAACATGAAGATAAGCCTCTTTGAGATCCAGAGTTACCATCCAGTGATCTTTGCCCAACAGAGGCAGAAGTTGTTGCAACATCAACATTTTGAATTTTGGAATGTCCAGGTATGTGTTGAGGATAGATAAATCCAAAATTGGCCTCCAAGTGTCTCCTTTCTTTGGTACAAGAAACAGGCGAGAATAAAATCCTAGGCCTACTTCTGACAGAGGGACCTGCTGTATAGCCCCCATTTGAAGAAGTAAAGAAATCTGTTTGTGAGCCTCTAACCTTTGCTGAGGAGGAACGTCTGGCATGCCTTTGAAAGGAGGCAATGTGTGGAAATAAAACTTGTAGCCTCGGTCTATAATGTCCAACACCCATTTGTCCTGGGTGACTAAAAGCCAGTTTTGCTTGAAGAGTGCCAACTTTCCTCCCAGAGGAGCTGCCAGACAGGAAGGATCTGGCAGCTGAAGATGCAGGTCATTGGGCCTGTTTACGAAAGGACTGGCCTCTGCCCTCACCTGTAGATTGTGCAGGGGAACTCCACGTTCTAGGCCTGAAAGAACCCTGAGCTCTGCCCCTACCACGTCTAGATCTGCCCCTAGACTGTAAATCAGAAGAAGGGTAAGCCCATCCCTTAGTAGGCCAATTCCTGCTAAACTTAGGGGGCTGCACCTGCAAAAAATCTTTAACAGTCTGCATAGACTTAGCTTTGTCTTCCATTTTCTTTAAGACAAACTCCACAGGAGAACCAAACAAAACTTCAGACTGCAAAGGAGCATCCAAAATTCTAGCTTTAACATGCTCTGACAAGTTCTGATCCTTAAGCCAGGCATGCCTGCGAATAACTTATCCAGTGGCAGCCACCCTGGAAGAAGCCTGTAAAGCATCGAAACCACACTGCAAAGAATGCTTACCCACCTGATCAGAGGCATGAACCAAATCCTGTAATTCCTTACACTCTATGCCCTCTGCCAAAGCATCTACCTTAGATTTTAACTGAGTAAGGAGAAAATTCTGGTACTTCAACATATGAAACTGGCAATTCAAAGCCCTCATTGCTAGAGTGGAAGAGGTATACACTTTTTTTCCCCACCTATCCAAAGCTCTAGAGTCTTTATCCATAGGAACTGGATTCTTTACAACAGAAGCCCTGACACCCTTAGGTCCCTGGCTAATAATTTCTGGGTCAGCCCTTGGGCTCTTATACAGATATTTATGAGCCTCTGGCACTCTGTAATACCTATCTGGTTTAACTGGCGCAGTTGGCAAAGAGTCTGGATTAAGAGAAGCCTCCGAGAAAACATCCTGAACAACATCCAAAACAGGAGGTATAGCCAAGGGCCGATGTTGTGGCAAAAACAAAAATTCCCTAAGCCTCTTTCGGGAATCTGAGAAATCGTGACCTTCCCATTTAAAATGCTCCCTCATAGAATGCAGGGTTTCTGAAAAAGAAAAATCCTCTGGAGGAGAAGCAGAAGGACTGGAATCCTTTGCGTCTGAATCAGAATAAGGAGGAAAATCCTGAATGTCTTCAGCCGAAGACTCTGAGTAATCTGAAGCCTGCTCCAAACTTTCCACCTCTGGCTCCACCCTAGGCCTCTTATCTGGAGGGGGCATAGAACCCCTGATTAAGGAAATCAAATCTTCTGCCATTTTAAGCATGTGTTTTTTAGGCACAGAACCTGCAGAACTAGGACTGACACCTGAGGAAGGCAAACCAGGCCTGACCTTGGAAGGTACCTTAGAGACAGAAGGAGAAGGCCTAACCACCTTAGGCAAAGAAGGGAGTACAGCAACCTGAGAGGCCCCCTCAGCCTGACCTGACTCCTGCGTGGCCACATCCTGCAAAATTAACGGCTCCCCCTGAGACTCAGCTGAAACCTCGGCTGGATCCACAGATTCCACCGTAGTTTCTAAAGAACCGGCATCCGGAACGGACGACTCATCCTGTTTGGACCTTAACGATTTTTCTTTGCGCTTCTTAGCGGCAGCGGGCGTCGGAGGATCCGACGGCATATTGTAATTACACCGCTTACCGAAGACAAGCCTAGCGCAATCTAACCTACGTTTAATGGTGCGCTTATTAAACCTAGCACAAAAGCGACACCCGACTACGTCGTGCTCAGGCCCCAAACAAGGAATACAGAGAGAGTGGTAATCCCTATGCGGTATCTGCTTCCCACAAGAAATACAATTATTCACTTTTTCTGACATCCGGAATTAACTGAGGCAAGAAAAAACAAAAATATTCCCCAACGGGGTACTTAGCCCAACTTGGTTTCGGTCTGAAACTCAGAATACGAAAATTTCAGAACGCCGAACGGCACTTGCAAACGCTGCTTCTGCTTCGGACCATGCGGCAAAAAAGACTGAGGATATGACGTCAGTCATGCGCTTTAATACCATGACGCTCTGACGTCAGATCTGAGCGCCCATGACCGACGCCAGCCTAATACTTTGGTATTCGGGCCGACCGAGGACAGCGGACTACCCACAGGTTATGACTGCAGCAATGTGAGATGAAGAACATCCTCACCAGTAGAAAGTAAATACCAATATGTCCCTTGTAAGGAAAGAGAAGAAAGAAGAAGGGGATGGAGGAAAGGAAACCAGGACTGCAACAGTGAATACACTCGAACATCTACATTAATGGTAAGTGTACACAACTGTACTATGTTGTTCGTGTTTCACTGTTGCAGTCATCACATTTGGGTTGATTCCCAAAGCTGAGAAAATGGGTGGAGGCAGTCAAGGAAACTAGGGGCTGGCTAGGATGCCCTGCAAGACTGCAGAGGCAAACCCTGCCCTGGACTTAGAGAAAATAGGCAGGTGGTAATGTTTGGTAAAGGTGTGATCACATGTCCAGCTGCAGCCTCCAGGATGTCCCTGGTGGGGACTCCTCTGGGGAAAGCTGCAGAGGTAGAGGCTGCACTGGTGGACTGAGTCCTGACCCCCTTGGCAGGAGGTTTTCTGTGTTGCTTGTAGCAGAAATGGATGCGGTGTGCTATCCATTTGGAAATGGTTTGTTTGGAGATGGCTTTGCCTTCTGCCCCTGCAGCAAAGCTAACCAGCAATTGATCAGACTTTCTGAAGGATTTAGTCCTGTCTAGATAGAATCTGAGCTGTCTGTGCACATCTAGAAAGTGCAGGATCCTTTCCCCCTTGTCCAGTGGGTTAGGAAAAAAACTGGGCAAATCAATGGATTGGTTGAGAGTCACACTGGACACCACCATGGGCATGAATGATGGGTTAGTCCTGAGGGATACCCTGTCAGCATGGAAGATGATTGAAGGTTCCACAGCCATGAGTGCTTGTAGCTTGAAGACTCATCTGGCTGAAGTGATGGCCAGCAGGAAATCTGTCTTCCAGGAGAGAAATTTTAGCTCTGTTGAAGAGGCTGGTTCGAAGGGGGACAGGGTGAGCTTTTCCAACACAAAGTTAAGGTCCCAAGCTGGGGTAGGTGCTCTTCTGGGTGACCTCAAGTTGCTAGCCCCTCTTAGGAACTGTTTGATCAGAGGGTTTGACAAAAGTGACTGCTCAGTGGGGAAATGAGCAGAGATAGCAGAGGCATGAATTTTAATAGAGGAAAAAGAGAGACCACTTGTGTAGCAGGTCAGCTAAATAATCCAGGATGAGAGGGAGGGCTGTGTCGTATTGGCTCCCTTAGCCTGAATCCAGGTGCAGAACCTTTGCCATTTGTCACATAAGACTTTCTAGTGCTAGGGCATCTGGCCTCATGTATAACATCTAGAACCTGTTTACTGAGGTTGGCAGATTGATTGGGGGGTTAGGGAATAAGCCAAGCTGACAAACTGAGGGTCTGCAATTGGGGATGCATGAGATTTACTTACCTCTGGGTCAAGAGGGTTGGAGTCTGAGTAAGATGCCATGGTGGCAGTGGGGACAGACTGCACAGCAGTGGGGATCAGTGCTGGCAAGGCCAGTCTGGAGCAATAAGAATTGTCCTTGTTTTTTTTTTCCTTTATTTTGAGCAGTACCCTGGGGATGAGAGGTAGTGGAGGAAAGGCAAAGACCAATAGATTGTCCCAGGGGAAGGACAGGGCATCCACTTTCCAAGTCATGCAATGATGCTCCCTGGTGCAGAACTTGCTAAGCGGATGGTTGGTGTGGGAGGCAAAGAGGTCGACCTTCGGGGTACCCCATTTCTGATTTATTAGGGTGAAGGTTCCTTTGTCGAGTTGCCACTCCTGTGGGTCCAGAGGATTTCTACTTAAGTTGTCTGCCAGAGAGTTCTGAGAGCCTGGTAGGAATTGTGCTAACAGATGGAGTTGCATGGCAGACGCTGTGTGCCAAATGGTTATTGCCAGCCTGCATAGAGGGTAGGAGTGAGTCCCTCCCTGCTTGTTGATATACCACATCACAGTGGTATTGTCTGTTTTGATCAGGAGAGCCCCTGGGGAGAGAAGGGCTTGAAAGCTGTCAAGGCGTCCTGGACAGCTATCACCTGTTTTTGGTTGATGTGGAGATGGATTTGCTGTGGGCGCCATTGGCCCTGTATGCAACCTGCTGTCCAGGTGTGCACCCCAGGCATAGTGTGATTTGTCTGTGGTGAGGGTCTGGGTGGCGGGGAGTGGTGAGAAAGGTAGTCCCTTCTTGTGGGAGCATGCTGTTGCCCACCAAAGAAAATCTTTTCTGAGACAAGGTATCATGGGTATAAGAGTCTCCAGGTCTTGACAGTGTTGACACCAAAGTTTTTTTAGGTACCACTGAAGTTTCCTCATATGCAGTCGGGCATATGGAATGAATAGAATGCAAGATACCATGAACCGCAGAGCTTGCAGGATTTTCCTTGCAGATAACTGGGGTCTGGTGGCTAGCTGAGAGAAGTAGACTGTCAGGAAAGTTTGCTTTTCTGGTGTAAGGAATGTCATCTGGGATGCTGTGTCCAGGCTTGCTCCCAGGAATATAGTCCTTTGAGTGGGTACCTGTTTGGATTTCTTTTTGTTGACTGTGTACCCTAGGGAGGTTAGTAGGGACTTTACAAAGGCCAGGTTCTAGAGCAGCTTTTCCTGGCTGTCTGCCTGAATTAGGCAGTCATCTAAGTATGGGTAAATCTAGATATTCCTTTGTCTGCGAAAGGCAATCGCTGGAGCCAGACATTCTGTAAAAACTCTGGGAGCAGTAGATAAGCCAAATGGAAGTGCAGAGAAGTGAAAGTGCAGAGATCCTGCCCTGAAATGAAGATATTTCCTGCATGATTCCCTGATAGGAATGTGGAGGTAGGCCTCTTTTAGGTCTAGGGTGGCTAGTCAAGCATCCTTGGAGAGCATGGGTAGCAGCTGCTGGAGGGTGAGCATTTTGAATTTTGGTATCACCAGGAAGGCAATTAGAATGGATAGATCAAGGATGGGGTGCCAGGTACCCTCTTTTCTGGGTACCAGAAAGAGTCTGGAGTAGAAACCTTGACCTTTCTGTTCTGCAGGAACGTGCTCTATTGCCCTCACAGAGAGCAGGGAAAGAACTTGCTTTTGCGCCACTGCCCACTAGTTTGGAGGTAGATCTGGGTACCCTTTTGGAATTGGAAGGGTGTGGAAAGAAAATTTGTATCCCTGGGACACTATGCTGAGAACCCAGCAGCTGTTGGTAATGGTGGCCCAGGTACTTGCGTGAAAGGAGAGTTTTCCCCCTAGGGGTAAGTGAAGGTGGGCAGAGGGAGGGGGTGGGGGAGGAGAGTCATTGTGAGTTCTTACCATAAGGGGGTGGCTTACAACTCCCTGTTTTGGAAGTGGAGGCAGTCCACTGTTTAGATCTCTACATTCCCTGTGGCTGCTGTCTGGGGGAGTCCGCTTCCACGGGGTCTGGGCTGAACTGACCTGGTGGGAGCAGGAAAGGACCAGTGCTTGGTGGGGCAATGACTGCTGAACCTGGGTGGCTGTACCTGTAAGAAATCCTTAACTTTCTGCATAGATTTTGCTTTTTCTTCCATCTTTTTTAAGACCTCTTCTGCCTTAGAGCCAAATAAGTTGTCTTTGTGCAAGGGGGCATCCAACATTTATTATCTTATTTATTTACATTTGTTTACCGGGAAATTCCAACTGGACACAGGTCCTTTTTCCAGCAGAGGGCCAGGGAGAAAAGCTCCACAGAAAGACATGATAGATGGTAAACAATAACAATAAAGGTATGAATACAGTAGACGTGATCATGACATGGAAAGTGCTCTACATCAAAGCTCTCCCCACTTTTGTACTTTATTAATCTGGGTTTGCATTGTTGGGCCACAGAAATAAGAGAGCGTTATGATGATCTTTGCTATACTGGCCTTTCTGAGTAAAGCCATACTACAGTACAAGTTAAATTTTCCATTTTTATCATCAAAATGAATGTATTCAAAGCACATTTTCATAACCAGAAAAATACTTCAGTAAGAAAAGCAAATCATGTCATCTATGTTCTGCTCAAAAGTACCCCATTCCCCCAAGTGTCTGTGTATAAATGTCTAACAGTTAATTGCACAGGATTACTGTAATAAGCTATTAACAGGCTTTATCCTGCAATCTTAGGTCTGATGCCCTCAGGTTCCATTTACCGACTGTGCATTAGATGGTGACTGTGGGTCAACATGGATAAGAAACATGTTAAGACAGGCTTACATGGTTAAATAAATAATTCAGTATGGAAAAGCCTTCTCACTTCAGCTACATCATCCAAATGTATATACAAAAAAATGGCAACATCTTCTCATCAGATATGAGCTCCAAATGCACTTTGTGACTTAGATGACGTTTAGATTTCAAAACTACTAGCTAAGGCAAAATATTAATGGCAGTAATACATTACTATAACCACTGCTATCCACCTATATCATACAACTGTGAAGCATTTTACTAACAGGTCTCAAAAAATGTAAGAGCAACATTAATAGTGATTAGAAAACAACATCTTCAGAAAATCGTACTTGAGCACTTTTGTAGACAACAAAATGTGGCTAATGCAGGCAAAGTAGACAAAGTGCCTCACCTTTGGTGGCTCTCTGAACATCTGGTCCAGGGAAATGAATTCCAAGCTTGGTAACATTTCAATAAACTGACTGAATGACTCGAGTTTGACTGCATGGCATCGTACTAACGTCAAATCAACTAATCGGCTCCATCTTGAGTGATCTAAGCAATGGGAAACGTGTTTTAGCCATTATTATTATTAAACAGTGTATAATTAATATCACATGCAGCTATAATAAAACTATCTGAAGATATCAAAGGCTGCCTTGCCAAAAACTGAAAGAATATTACAAACCATGCTGTACATTTACAGTACAGCCATTTCAGCACCTCCTGCCCAACTCAACTGGCCGTCAATTAATTTAACAGGTTTTCAATTTTTTTCACTTAATTACAAAAGTGAAGCACACTGTACCACACCAGATAGCCTTACAGAACATTAGAGTAAACTATATTCTCAGTCAAGTAGCAGAATATCAAAGAAATTTCTGAATGACTCATAGCTGAGGCCATGAATATCATTATGAATGCCAGCAAAGGCAGTGCCATTTCTGCCTCTTCCTTGTTCCTTGCACAAAGACAGAACATAAAAGAGGATGCTCAAACATGACAGAAAGAGACGCTCATGCATTTATTTATTTTAAACCAAAAACAGATTTCCCAAATGATAAAGCAAACAAGGACCAAAGAAAAGCTAGTCCACTGATTAAGACACAGAAATCAGTCTCTTCTGGGTACATCGTCAAAGCTCATTACAGCCTGGTGACATCTCCTGGTGATTCTAAAGTTACATCCTACTGACATCTCTAGGCATCTACTATAACCTGTTCATATTTGCATTAATAGTTCCAAATCCATGCTATACAAAAGTTATTAAAATATTTCATCTTAAAGCTTACATGATGGCAACACAACTGCACTGATATTTGACTTATGTTTGGTGCTGCTAAAGCGATATTAAATGCCATTCCTTTAACACTTATATTGTCATAATGTTCACGTTGTTTTAAATATCTAAACAACCAAATAACACAGACATAACTGCACAGCCTCATATGAAAGCTCCACAGCAGTACAAATACATGCTGACAGTGTGTACAGCTTGAGTTCTTACTGACATACTGTAAATTGTTAGAAAATATTACATATGGACATTGCACTTCCAAATTTTGCTGTGATTTTCTTCCCTTTGTTATACAACCCACTGACATTCACATTCCACCAGGGTGGCTTGTTTTTTGAGCATGTCCTGTGTTTAATCAAGGTAGGTACAGCTCTCTATGCAACCATTAACACAAATGTACAAGGTTTTTGTGAACAATTCTACATAAACAGTAGTGTTCTCAGGGGTTTTGTTCGGGGGGGGGGGGTTGAAATTTTGCTAGGGTATCACTTGATAGTAGGAAGTTTGCCCTGTAATTCTTAAAAGTTTCAGGGTTAGCTGCAGTCCCAGGTTTTATTTTTTACTGAAAAAGGAGACAGCTTTATATAGTCAGACCTGACCAGTAAGGACATTACAAGGGGGGGGGGGGTAACTTTCTTCCATGTTTCTGAGGACTAGTTGCTACCCCAACTGGGTGTATGGATTACCACATTCAGGGTGTTTTGTGTTTACAAAGTCTTGGAATCTCTGGTCCTGCATGTCTGGGGTCATGAATGATTCCCAGTTTAAAGTGGGGTAGTCAAAGTTGCCCATGAATATGGTGCTGGGTTGAATTTGGAGTGCCTACAGTAAGTACACTGAAGTATGTGTTACTGGTTTTCTGGGCCATAGAGAGGACCTACAGATTGCAAGGATATAATATAGGACTCCAGCTATGGTAATTTGGATATGGAGTAGCTCACTCTAGTCATACTCATTGATCAGCTTTGATGTGTGCTTGTTTTTTATGCAAATGAAGACACCTCCAAACTTTTGTCTATTCTTAAGCAGTGGTTGGTCAAATGTGTGGAAGGCATTACAGCCCTGCACTACTGGTTCATGGTTAGGTACTACGCTATTGGCCCTAGGGCCTAATAAGCCTATGAAAAAGGTACCCTGGCTTTCGCCACCCAAGAAAATTATTTTCCTGTATCACTGTCGAGCAGAGCCAAAGAAGTGATCCCCGCGGTGAGTTTCCCATCTCCCATCTAATCATCAAGATTTTTCTTGAAGAGTGCTAATGAGGAGCTTTGTTTGATACAGACAGATAGTTTGTTCCAGAGTATGGGAATTCACTGGGACAGGAATCTATCCCTCCCGCATGTTCTGTTTATTGTGGTGACAAGGTTTAGGTCCCTAGAGCGCATGGCTCGTAGGGACTGGGATTTCTTTAAGTGGAGCATGTCTAAAAGCACTGGGTTTGACATAGCTTTGTGTGTTAGGCAGAGATCGCCTCTGAGTAGGCGATATGTGATGGAGTAAAGCTGCAGTTTTTTGAAACGGTCTGCGTAGGGGATCTGTTTGAGGCCGGTAATCCTCTTTGTGAGGTATTTCTGCGGCCTTTCCAGTTGTTGTAGATGTCTTGTGAGGTACATACCAAAAGGGGCATTGTACTCTATAATGGGTCTAATGAGTGATGAGTAGAGGGGAACAATGACCTCTTTTTTCCTGGATGAGAAACCTTTTGTGATGAGGTGTGCCAGGTAGAAGGATTTCCTGACCACTGTGGCGATGTGATTATCAAAGGAGAGATTACTGTCCACCTGTGTCCCAAGGTCTCTTATCACACTTTCGGTGTTAAGTAGACTACCGCCTATGTGGTAGTTCATGGGTACAGAGTTTTTACCAAAAGGGATGAGAATGCACTTTTTGGCATTGAGCTTGAGGCCATGGCTTTGACACCAGACATCTGTCTCAGTGAGGCCCTTTTGTAGGATGCCCACATCTTTTGGAGTTTTGATTATGGCTCCTAGTTTGCAGTCATCTGTGAACTTCATTAGCCAAAGACGTTCTGTGTTAGCCTGCAACTCAGAGAAGTAGATACCAAACAGAAGAGGACCCAGGACTGAACCCTGTGGTGCTCCACTTGTCACTGGTCTGAAGTTGGATTTGGAGTCTGCGACTTTCACAGTGTGGGTTCTGTCAGTGAGCCAGTTGGCAACCCATCTTGTGACATAGGGATTTATACCTAGTTTAGTGAGTTTATCTATAATTCCAGAGTGGGGGATGGTGCTGAAAGCCTTGGCGAGATCTAGACAGGCTGTGTGAACCACCATATCCTCACCTACGGCTTTGGTGACTGCTTCAAAGAAGTCTATCAGGTTTGGGAGACGTGATCTGCTTTTTACAAACCCAAACTGGGTGGAGTCCTGAGTTTGGAGATTACCAATGTCCTTGTTTATAAGTTCCATGATGATATGTTCCATAGCCTTGCAGACCAGGCTTGTTAGGCTAATGGGGCGGTAGTTTCTGGGGTCCGTGGTGGCTCCCACTTTGTGGAATGGGATAACCGTCACTGTGAGCCATTCAGTGGGCACATAGCCTGAGGTGAGGCTATGACTGAACATGGTACTTAGGTGGGGTGCCAGTTTGTTCTATAGTTCATGTAGAACACAGCCTGGGATGTTGTCAGGTCCCATGGATGCTGTGTTCTTGGCTTTGGATAGTTTTTTTTTACCTGTGCAGCCGTGATTCCAGGAACTTTGCATTCTTCCGGTATAGAGATGGGCCCTTTAGGGGATGACAGGGGGGTAAAGTTAGCACTGAACCTATCTGCCAGGATGTTGGCAATATCAGTTGGTTCTGTATATTTAGTGCCATTGTGCTGTAACTCAGAGCAGATCTGAGTGCTGCCATCGAGATTCTTGACATAGCTATAGAATGCTTTGTGGTTGTCTTTAGAGTCAGTGGCGATTTTGTTTTCGTAACTAGCTTTGGAGGATTTTATGAGGGATCGCAGCTTCTTACTGAGGCTGACCAGGGAGTTTCTCCAATCATGGGATTTTACTCTTTTTTTACAACAGTTTCTTTCTTCTGTTGTAGAGTTTGTTTATGGCAGGGGACCACCAGATTGGCTTCCTTTTTTTGGAGGATAGCATATTGGATCTGTTAGGGATTGCACGATCCATGCACTCGTGTAAGCGCTTATAAAGTGCATTTGTGTAGGATTCAGCAGTCATACCTCTATTGTCCGTCAGCATGGGTGTCGTGAAGTTTGCCACTTCTGTCTTAAGAAGCGTGAAGTTGGCTTTGGAGAAATTTTTTACTGTGGTTTCCCTAATGGGCGGTGGGGAGGGATGTGGATGTCTAGGCTGATTAGCTTGTGGTCGGATCTGACCAACTGCTGTCTGCAGTTTTAAACCATGTCTCAGTAACTGCATTTGTGTGTCTACATTCTCCAGGATGAACAGGGCTTGCAGAGAGAGGAATTTTCTTGTTTAACTTCTCACATTGAGCAGTAATAGCTTTAGATTTTCTTATGTTGGTTCTGCTGTGTAAGAAGGTTTATCAGGTTAACAATACATAAAAATGGTACTATGGGGGTGGACAAGTTTTAGCTAACATTCAAAAATCTAGCAGGGGGAGGTGCAGACCATCCCTGGCAAAGCAGCATGTTCTTTTTTTTTTAAACATGAAACATCATTATTAAATTATCACTTATGACAGAGGCAGTCATACAGTTACATAAATAAAAACAAACCATATTGACATATTTATACCTGCAAACATTATACATCACTTATAATCTATACCAGTCATTCTCAGTTAAACATTACATAGCACACTCCATTCCTGCCTTCTTTAAAATTTCATTCCTCATCCAAAACATTATTCTGCAAGTGTTCCCACAATTTCCATTTTTTTCTATGTAATTTGCTCTTGCCCTTTTCTAAATATCCCACTTCCAGTTGTTTTATCTCTGTTACTATATTCACTACTTCCAGTACAGTTAGTTTAGACTTTCACAGACATTTTCTAGTAAATAACATTTTGGCAGCCACCATAATTAGACTCGGCAAGGCCTTACTACGTCAACTCTATTCTGATTCTGTCTCATAGCTCAAAAAAATCACGTCCTTAGTTATACCAATTTACTCACACAGTATTTCTGATAGAGTAGTCTGCAGGGTATTTTTAAAGTCTGCCAGCTCATTACAATCCCAAAAATATGTTCCTAATTACTTCTTTCTTCCCCATCACACCTCCAACATTTACTATCTACCTGAGGAAAATTTCTTTGGAGTCTACTTGGGGTACAAAAATACCTATGTAAACACTTTCAAGCAAAGATCTTACGTTTTCTCGACTTTGTTGCATATTTGGGAGTCATACAAATATTCATTGTTTTTGTGAATTGCATATCCATTCTCTCTTCTCAATCCTTTATAAATTCCTCTGACTGATTCTTATAGTTATCATGCAATATTTTATATGGTCTACTAATTATCCATTTTTTAACAAATTCTGTTCTAGATTCTACAAAAAACTCTACCAGTGCTGATCTTTCGCTTAGGATCCCACTATTTCTTTCTCTTTGCCTATATTCTAATATCAATCATTGATAGGGAAGGCAATCTCTAGCCTGCAGTCCAAATACATTTTTGGTCTCTTCCTATTCTATTACCTTTCCCTCTCTAATTATTTGCAACCAATAACTTGGTTCCTTTGCCAGTTTTCTCCACTCAGTTCCAGCCCCCTCTTGCCTATTGTCTGTATCCCTAATGGCAGAATCTCCTTTCTGCATTCCCATGTTGGCTTAGTTCTTAGAATACATTCTGCTACTTTATGAATACAATATTCTGCATGGTTATTGCTATTCTCCTTTAGGGTCTGATCCAAAAAAACAGTCTCTCCTTGTTTCTTGAGCTTCCCGCATTTCGTCATCATTCATTCCCACTTTGAATTATAGCCTTCTGCTATAGCAGACTTAACAGTGCAGCTTTGAAATACCCTTCAAATCAGGTAATTCCCAAACCACCTAGTTATACTGGAAGGATCAGCTTATCCCACTTAACTCTTGCTGTCTTCTCCTCCCAGTTAAAATTCTGCAACTCTCTGTTAATTGCTACCCACAACTTATCTTCTAGTTGATAAAAAATATGCCTGACGTCTATAAATCTCTTCTTCTTCTTCTTTCGGCTTTTCTCGGTTAGGGGTCGCCACAGCGGATCACCTGTCCGCTCATGATTAGCAGTGGAGTTTTACAGTGTCGCTTTGCCAGCCTGGTGCCCAACCTTCCACAGAAGGCGCACACACACACACACACACATCTCATGATGCAGGCTCTCGAAGCACTCCTCAGTATGGAGAACATCGATGTCTGTGCAGTAACTGAAACCTGGTTCAAGGATCCTGAGAGCACCCCAGCGCTACCAGGCTATACCTCGTATCATGCTTTTCAGCCCCAAAACTCGGGCCAAACCAAAAAGGGGGGGGGGGGGGAGTATCCATATTCATCAAGGACACCCACACCTCGAGGTTACTGGCAACACATGAAGCATCAGAAACCATCCAGGTGCAACTAACCGTAGGCAAAACTGCTATACAACTGGTAGCATGTTACAGACCACCCTCCCAATCTCAGGAACCCCATTCAGCCTTCCTGAAGACATTGGAGGATATGAATGTTTCACCAAACACCATCATATTGGGAGACTTCAACTACCCTAACATAGACTGGGTGCATTATTCTAGTCCAAACACCCTAGCCCAAAGGTTCCTGGAATTCATAAATTCAAATGCAATGGAACAGCTAGTCACCTCTCCCACAAGGGGAGATAATATACTAGACCTGATCATCACAAACATGGGGACAAACTGCTCCACACTGGAAGTATACCCCTCACTAGTGAGATCTGACCACAAACTAATCGCCCTGGATATACATATCCCACCTCCACCCCCAACACAAAAGACTACAGTGAAAAACTTCTCAAAAGCCGACTTTACACTTCTTAAAACTGAGATGGTATCCTTTAAGCCCACTGGGCCAGTGGAAACCACATCCCACAATGCAGAATCCTTCACAAATGGTTTCTACAGACATCTCCAAGAATGCATGGATCATGCAATCCCAAATAAAACCAAGACCCTCTCCACCAAGAGCAGCTGTCCTGTCTGGTGGACCCCAGCCATAAACAAATTGTATAACAAAAGAAGGAAGCTACTGCACGACAGAGCAAAATCCCATAAAGAGAAGGCATCTCTGACCAGCACTAGTAGAAAGCTACGTTCTCTCATAAAAACATCCCAGGCCAACTTTGAGAGAAAAATCGCTATGGACACTAAAGATAACCACAAGGCCTTCTTCTGCTATGTTAGAAACCTGGGCGGAAACCCTCAGATATGTTCAGAGTTAGTTCACAATGACAAAAAATACACTGAACCCACAGATATTGCCAACATCCTGGCAGACAGGTTCAGTGCAAATTTCTCCCCTCCCTCACCCCCAAAAGAAGAAATACTTATCCCAGCTGAATTTAACCTCCCTGTCATCTCAGATGTCCAGGTGAGAACCGCCCTCAGCAAAGCTAAAAACACAGAATCAATGGGACCTGATGGTATCTCGGGTTGCGTGCTACGTGAACTCCAAGAGGAGCTAAACCCACACATAAAAATGCTATTTAACCTTAGCCTTACTACAGGATATGTACCTGAACACTGGCGTACAGCAACAGTAGTCCCACTCCACAAAGGAGGCACCTCTACAGACCCTGGTAACTACTGCCCCATAAGCTTAACCAGCCTGGTCTGCAAAGCTATGGAAAGAATCATTATGGAACTCATAAAGAGACATTGGGGACTTACAGACACTTGATCCTACCCAGTTAGGCTTTGTAAAGGGCAGATCCTGCCTTTTGAACCTGGTTGACTTTTTCGAAACAGTCACTACAGCCATTGACGAGGGCAAGGCAGTCCATACAGCCTACCTGGACTTGGCTAAAGCTTTCGACACAATACCCCACTCTGGCATCATAGACAAGCTCAACAGCTTAAATGTAAATCCATATGTCACAAGATGGGTTGCAAACTGGCTAAAGGATAGAACCCATAAAGTCAGAATCGCTGGAGCCATGTCAGACTCAAAGCCAGTCACAAGTGGTGTCTCACAGGGCTCTGTCCTGGGACCCCACTTGTTCGGCATTTATTTCTCAGATGTGAAAGCAAACATGGGAGGGTTGTGGCTGACAAAGTTCGCAATGACTGCAAACTAGGCATCATAGTCGATACACCAGCTGACACATACATCCTACAGAAAGGCCTCACTGAAACGGACAACTGGTGCCGGAGTCATGGCCTTAAACTAAATGCCAAAAAATGTATAGTCATCCCCTTTGGGAAAAACAAAGTACCCACAAATTATCACATAGACAGTAACCCACTGAGTACGGAAAAAGTAATCAGAGACCTGGGGATCCAAGTCGATAGTGACCTCTCATTTGACACCCACGTTGCCAAAGTGGTTAGAAAGACTTTCTACCTTGCCCACCTTATCATGAAGGGATTCACATCCAGATCAAAGGAGGTCATTGTACCCCTATACTCCTCCCTTATCAGGCCCATGATTGAGCACAATGCCCCATTTTGTATGTACCTCACCCGGCACTTGCAACAGCTAGAGAGACCCCAAAAGTACCTCACCAAGAGGATCAAGGGTCTCCAACATATGTCATATGCTGCCAGACTAAAGAAACTCCAGCTCTATTCAGTAGCATACTGCCTACTCAGAGGTGATCTGTGCCTGACGTACAAGGCCATGTCCAGTCAGGAATTGATGGACATGCTCCACCTCAAAAAATCCAAATCCATCAGAACCACGAGAGCTAAAGATTTAAACCTCAGCACAAATATGAATAGGACATGCTGGAGGGACAGATTCATAACTCAGAGGCTTCCCATACTCTGGAACAGAATCCCAGTTCATGTTAGGCAGAGCCCCTCACTGACTCTCTTCAAGAGAAATCTTGACGAGTGGATGGGAGATCGTAGGTTTACCCCAGGGGTCATCTCTGTGTCACTACTAGACAGAGGCACAGTAAACTAATTCTATTATGTAAGGGGGTCTTCACTGTGTCACTGTATTCTTACACTTTTGTACCATTACATGGGGTGGCGAAAGCCACATCACTATGGCTAGGCTTATAAATGCCCCAGGGCAGATAGCCTAGTACTAAGAAACTATGAAACACACACACACAGGCACACACACGCACACGCACACGCACACACACACACACACACACACACACACACACACACACACACACACACACACACATACACACACACACACACACGTACTCCCACCCAGGGACAACTTAGAGTGTCCAATCCACCTACAGCATGTCTTTGGGATGTGGGAGGAAACCAGAGCACCAGGAAGAATCCCACACGACCACAGGGAGGACATGCAGACTCCGCACAGATGGCACCCCAGCCAAGGATCGAAACAGGGAACCTCTTGCTGTGAGGCAACAATGCTAACCGCTGCATCACCATGGCTGCCCAAATTAAATAAAAGAAATACGGAAGCTTAATTTACTTTGTTAAACAAAACATTTTGACTGCTTGTATCTTTTTATCCATAGCCATAAAACAGAAA
The DNA here is from genome assembly GCF_019279795.1 of Protopterus annectens. Classification (NCBI taxonomy): domain Eukaryota; kingdom Metazoa; phylum Chordata; order Ceratodontiformes; family Protopteridae; genus Protopterus; species Protopterus annectens. Next base: position 1,599,184,481 of record NC_056733.1, read on the forward strand.
GTACAGTTTTGTACCTACCATAAATGTAGATGTTCAAGTGTACACCCTGCTGTAGTCATCACACTTGGGTTATCCTGTCGTCAGGCGGTCCCGCAGTCGGCCGGAATTCCAAAGTCTTGGTCCGGCATCGGTTGCTGTCGCTTCTTCCCTGACGTCAGTGTGCCAGGGGTATATATAATGCATCCAACGCCATTTTCTTCAGTTTTTCTTGCCCCAGATGTCAGGTGCCCCCAAAAAGGTGGTCAGTAATTATTACCAAATTAAGTAATTTTTTGCACAAACACAAAATCCCTCCAGCTATAAGCAAATACATCAGGAAGGTATTGTACAGATTTAGCCAGTTAGACTAGAGGGGATGGAGGGAGGGTAACCTGGACTGCAGCAGGGTGTACACTCGAACATCTACATTTATGGTAGGTACAAAACTGTACTATGCTCATCATGTTACCCTGCTGCAGTCATCACACTTGGGTAGAATCCCAAAGCTATGGATGGGTGGAGGAGTTATAGAGGGTTAGAGGAGGCTAGAAGGCCATGCAGAACTGCAGTGGAGTAGCCAGCCCTAGTCTTAGAGTAAAGTGGTAAGTGATAGTGTTTGGTAAAGGTGTGTACTGACCTCCAAGTTGCAGCTTCCAAAATCTCCTTGGTTGGAACCCCCCTGAGGAAGGCTGTAGATGTAGCTGTTGCCCTGGTAGAGTGGGGCCTAACAGTAGCAGGAACTGTTTTTCCATGATGGGTATAGCAGAAACAAATGCAATGTCCTATCCATTTGGAAATGGTTTGTTTTGATATAGCTTTCCCTTGAGAAGCTGTAGCATAGGATACAAAGAGCTGGTCAGATTTTCTGAAAGCCTTAGTTTTATCCAAGTAGTAGCGAAGTTGCCTGTGAATGTCCAAGGAATGCAGGAGTCTTTCTCCTTTGTTCTGTGGGTTTGGGAAGAAGGTGGGTAAGTGAATGGTTTGATTTAAAGACACACTGGAAACCACCTTTGGCATGAAGGAAGGATTAGTTCATAGAGAAACTCTGTCTTGATGGAAAATGAGGAAAGGTTCCACTGCCATTAGTGCCTGCAGCTCTGAGACTCTTCTAGCTGAAGTTATTGCTAACAACAGGGCAGTCTTCCATGATAGGAACTGTAGTTCTGCAGAGAAAGCTGGTTCAAAGAGGGGTAGCGTAAGTTTTTCCAGAACAAAATGTAGGTCCCATGTTGGTGTAGGTGCTCTCCTGGGGGGCCTAATGTTTTTTGCCCCTCTGAGGAACTGCTTTAGAAGTGGATGTGAAAATAAGGGTGGTTCCGTGTTGTAGTGGGCTGAAATAGCTGATGCATGGATTTTAATGGAAGAAAAAGAAAGTCCATTGTGCAGCATCTCAGTTAAATACTGTAGAATCATAGGCATGTGAGGCTGAAGTGTGTTTTGGCCTTTAGCTTGGTTCCAGGCACAAAACCTTTTCCATTTGTCCGAATAGGCCTTACTGGTGCTGGGCATCCTAGCTTTCAGAATAACATCCATAATTGCTTGGGAAAGAGGAGCTGGCTGGATATTTAGGTGATTTGTCATGCAGCCAGATTTATGGTTTTTAGCTGGCTATGAAGAATCTGATTGTTTTGCTGTGTGAGCAAATGGGCAATTTGAGGTAAGATCCAAGGTGGGCCCCTGGGCCATATTCCTCAATAGTGGGTACCAGTGCTGGCGTGGCCAGTCTGGGGCTATGAGTATCAATCATGGTCTCTCCTTTCTAACTTTCAGAAGCACCTTTGTGAGGAGAGGCAATGGAGGGAAGGCATATACTGTCAGGTTTTTCTAACTGAATGAGAGTGCATCCACTTTCCAAGCTTGATGGTGAAGTGTCTTTGTACAAAATTTTGTTAGTTGATAGTTTTGAGGACTGGCAAACAGGTCTATGTCTGGAAGGCCCCATTTTTGAGTTATCATTGCAAATACTTGTGGATCCAGTTTCCACTCATGGGGATCCATGATGTTTCTGCTGAGGTCATCTGCCAATGTGTTCTTTTGTCCTGGCAGGAATTGAGCTTGTAACTGAACTTGGTAAGCCAGAGCTGTGTTCCACAAGGTCATTGCTTGCCTGCATAGAGGGTAGGAGTGTGTACCCCCTTGTTTGTTTATGTACCACATTACTGTGGTGTTGTCCGTCCTTATTGTAAGTTGTCCTGGATGTATTAGATTCTTGAAGGCTGTCAGAGCATTCTGTACAGCTAGCATCTCTTTTTGATTGATATGCAGATTCCTTTGATCTGCAGTCCATACTCCTTGAACGCACTTGTCCTGCCATGTGTGCCCCCCAAGCGTAATCCGATGCATCTGTTGTGATACTTTGCCTGGCTGGGGGCAAGGTGAAAGGCTGACCCTTGTTGAGGTGATATGCCAGTGACCACCATAGAAACTCCTGTTGTAGGCAGGGAATGAGAGATATCATTGTGTCCAAGCTGTGGCTGTGTTGAGACAATACGCTTTTTAGGTACCACTATAATTTCCTCATATGCAGCTTTGCAAATGGTATTAGTAGTATGAAAGATGCCATGAAGCCCAAGGCCTGCAGAATTTTTCTTGCAGGTAGTTGGGTCTTTGTTGCCATTGTTTTGAAATATTGAGTCAGTTGTAGTTGTTTGCCTGGCGTCAGATAAGCCTTCTGGGCCGTTGTATTCAAGCTGGCACCCAGGAATGTCATATTTTGTGAGGGTACTAGTTTTGATTTCTTTTCATTTACTGTGTACCCCAGGCAACTTAGAAGATGTTTTACAAAAGCCAGATGTTGTAAGAGGATGTCCTTGCTTTCTGCTTGTATGAGGCAGTTGTCCAGGTATGAGTATATTTGAATTCCTCTTTGTCTGCAATATGCAATTACTGGTGCCAGGCATTTTGTGAAGACCCTGGGCGCAGTAGATTAGCCAAAGGGTAGTGCAAAGAATTGGTAATGGGTTGAACCTGCAATGGAACGGAGGTATCTTCTGCAACTTTGTCTGATAGGGACATGCAGGTATGCCTCCTTGAGGTCCAACGTTACTAGCCATGCTTTCTTGCCCAACATGGGAAGAAGCTGCTGTAGTGTTAGCATCTTGAATTTGGATACTTGTAAGAAGGTGTTTAGAATTGAAAGGTCCAGAATTGGTCTCCAGGCATTGTCCTTTTTGGGAACTAGAAAGAGTCTTGAGTAAAATCCTTGGCCTTGCTCTCGAGTAGGTACCAGTTGAATGGCTCTCATGTCCATGAGAGCTGTAATTTGTCTTTGTGCCTCTGCCCATTGATTTTGTGGCAGGTTTGGCATTCCTCTTTTCATTGGCAAGATGTGAAAATGGAATCTGTATCCTCGTGAAATTTGTCTAGGACCCATTTGTCCTTTGTGACAATGTGCCAGTTGTCTGAAAAAAAGTGCGAGTTTTCCTCCCAAGGGGGCTGCCAAGAGAGTGTTGCTTGGCCAGATGAGGTGCAAGTCATTGAGTTTGCCTTCTGGTAGTTTGGGACCTGTCTTCTCCTCCCTTCTGTGCTGCAGTGCCCCATTGACGCGGTTTGTACTGGGCTTGTGGTTGTCCTCTGACTCTTGGACGTCTGTATTTACCCCTCTGTGGTCTGTCAGTAGCTGGAAAGGACCAATTTTTTGTTGGCCAATTTCTGCTGAAGCGAGGGGGCTGTACCTGTAGGAAATCTTTGACTGTCTGCATACATTTTGCCTTATCCTCCATTTTCTTTAAGACTTCTTCTGCTTTAACTCCAAAAAGAACATCCTGCTGTAAGGGAGCATCTAGAAGCTTTGCTTTAACATGATCAGGCAGAGTTTGTTCCTTTAACCAAGCATGCCTACATATAACAGACCCAGTGACAGCTGCTCTGCAGGAAGCCTCCAAAGAATCAAACCCACATTGTAAAGCATGTTTGTCCACCTGTTCAGTTGCATGCAACAGATCTTGCATTTCTTTTAATTCAGACTGTTGAGGAAGTGTGCTCATTTTTTGTTTTAACTGAGACATTAGGAATTGCTGACATTTTAGCATGTGAAACTGACAATTTAGTGCACTCATAGCTAGAGTGGCTGAGGAGTAAACCTTTTTCCCCCACCTGTCTAGTGCTCTGGAGTCCCTTTCAGAGGGTACAGGATTTTTAGCCATAGAAGCCTTAGCCCCTTTGGGACCCTGGGAGATAGTCTCTGGATCAGCAACAGGACTTTTATAAAGAACTTTGTGGGAATCAGGGACTCTGTAGTATCTATCAGGTTTGGCCAGAGCAGGAGGCAGAGAATCTGGGTTCAAACTGGATTCTAAGTAAACATCATCCACAATGTCTACAACTGGGGGGATGGCAAGTGGTCTGTGTTGGGGGAGTAAAAGAAACTCTCTGAGCCTTTTCTTTGAGTCAGAGTACTCCTGACCTTCCGAGTGAAAATGTTCCCTCATAGTGTGTAAAGTTTCCCCAAAGGAGTAGTCTTCAGGAGGAGAAGCTGAGGGAATAGAATCCTCAGCATCAGAATCTTCATAAGGGGAGAAGGAGTAATCTTGGTCCTCAGAGGAGCCTGAGGAAACAGAAACTTGTTCAGAGGAGGCATAATCTTCCTCTTGTCTAGGCCTTTTGTCAGGAGGGGGTTGGGAATCCCTGATTAAAGAGATCAAATCTTCAGCCATTTTGAGCATCTGTTTTTTTAGGCATGGGGCCTTGAACAGGGGAATGAAGTGCAGTCTTTTTAGGTTTAACAGGAGTCTTAGTCTTAGGATATGTTTTTATGGTGAGCGTCGTCGGTCTGAAAACGCCTTCAGAAACCGAAGTTGTTTCTGCAGCACAGACATCTTTTTCAGTAATGTCGTCGGTAGGGAGTAAACAAAATGGCTGCGTCGGCCTAGTACTTTCCGCCAAAACTTCCGAAGCGGTCTCGGGTTCTAGGTCTGCAGTAGTCAGGGGCTGTGTCGGAGCCTCACTGAAGACCGAAGACCGGACCAGCCGAGGCCTCGGAGTCTGGTTTGGGTCTAGGCTGCCTGTCCTTATCCTTGCGTTTTTTGTGCACGCCAGTAGTCGCTTGCTCCGACGGCATATTGTAGTTAAATTTTCTACCGAAGTAGTATCGTGCAAAATTAAAGCGTCTTTTTATAGTACGCTTATTAAACCTAGCACAAAAACGACAACTAATGACTTTGTGTTCTGGGCATAGGCAGGGTATGCAGTAAGAATGAAAATCCTTATGAGGTATTTGCTTCCCACAAGAAATACAATTGTTAACTTTTTCTGACATCGGTCTGAGGCAAGAAAAGTTTCCCCAATGGGGTACTTAGCTTTATTGAAGATTTCAGATCTGAAATTCGACTTCGAAAATCTCAGGAGTCGGCCGACCGGCACTTGCGAATTGCTTCTGCTTCGGGCACCGCGCAGCAAGAAAAACTGAAGAAAATGGCATTGGATGCATTATATATACCCCTGGAGCACTGACGTCAGGGAAGAAGCGACAGCAACCGACGTTGGACCAAGACTTTGGAATTCCGGCCGACTACGGGACCGCCTGACGACAGGATAACCCAAGTATGATGACTGCAGCAGGGTAACACGATGAACATCTTCCAATTTCTCAGTTACTCTATTACCTTTTGTTTAGTCTCTTCCCACATATCCTTAACTGCCATAACAGAATTATTTTTAATTCATATTCCTAAGTACTTCATTTTATCATGTCCCCATAAATATTGGTACTGCTGAACCAATTTGTGTCTGGGTACATTGTTTACACCTATTGCCTTTGTTTTATCGGTGCTTATGTATTATCGCAACCAGGTTCCAAATGTGTCAATGTGCTGACCTAAAGAAATACTCTTGTGATGCAAATACTGGGTGCTGGCATTCACCAACGGCCTCAAGGAAGCCCCACATGTTAAAAAAAAAAAGATAACACCATCCTTCAGACTTTGAAAGAGAAGAAAAACAGAAAACAAATCCTTTTGCAAGACAAGCGACACAACTGCAAGTAAACAGCTTGCAACCTGATCACAAACACAACAGATCACCCATCCATCACCACAAAAAGCAGCAGCATCCGAAAAAACAGAAAGAAAAGCAAAGAGAAAAGTACCCCACCAATCACACAACTACATCGACACCAGATTTCTTCACAACAGTCCACAATCCCCTCATGTCAAGCAAGCAAACTGGAAAAGTAATGACTGCATCATAACTATGGGAAATCCACATCACAAATGTCTTAGAAGCAATGCATCAATGCAAGCAAAATAAAATATTACAAATGCTTTACCTCAACCTAATAAACCGCTCTGTGCTGACCTAAACTCATACCTTTTCTTTCTCCTTTGTCGGTTTTCTCCAATCAATTCCAGCCCCCTCTTGCCTATTGTCTGTATCCCTAATGGCAGTCATCCCTAATGGCAGAATCTCCTTTCTGCATTCCCATGTTGGCTTAGTTCCATGCAGAATATTGTATTCTATAAACGAACAAAACAAGGAAGTACAAAAGAAACCATGAATACTAATCAAATGTAATCATTTCCACTTGCTGTTTTACGGCAAGGTTTTCAAACAATTTAAGAACATTATGGATGGCACTTTAGATGACATGAAAGGAATACATACTTATTTTATTTAAAATAAGATTAATATCACATTAATATATATCTTTCCTCGTTATTATAAAAGAAAATATTGCATTGTAAATTGAGAAGCAGGCAGGGAACTGTGCAATTTTTAACAGTAGGGCCTAGGAACAGAGTATTGGGCATATAAAAAGAAACAAAAAAGCGTGCTTGTAACTCATACCTGCACATGCTGCCTCTAGGCATCTGCTTTACTGGTTTAGCCCGGTTCACCCCTTCACCTCCCCCCTCTCTCAAGTAATCAGTGGTTACATAATCACCTACCTGACCAGCCATTTTCAAATTAACCAGTGCATCAGGTCCCAGTCGGTTGAGGTATGTTCACATACTTATGTATTTAATTCTTGATTCTTTATCTGAGTTCAATGTACTAACTGTTTACTGCATTTACTCGCAAACTGAAACCTTGATGAATTAAGGCATGTTTATTGGTACCGACTGCTACAAATTACTTGCAAACTGCTGTTGATATTGTATCCATTTATTGTCGTTTGCACTGAGTTAGTGGTCTCTCCTGGGTAGTGTAGCATTGATAAGGGACAGAAATAATGAACAAGTAGTGTAGCACTGATAAGAGGCAGAAATAATGAATACTAACTGAGCCCTTAAGGCAGATATATAGGAAAGAGTGCTACTGTTTTTGTTAATACTAAATGGTGCACGTGGACTTGTTTGATAAAGATGTATACTGAATGTTTGAATGATTAACTCTGTTTTTGGTATAGTACTAATAATCATATCCTCTCTCTAGGTGTTCCTACCTCACCTCCCCCTGAAAGACTTGTAAAAGTATAAGTATGGAAGACTTTCCCCACCACAGAACTTGTTTTAATAAGGTCAATATCCACTTATATACCTTGCCACCTGTAAACCTAACAAACTGGGTCCAAAAAAGCACTGGTGAATGTCCCCATAACTCCCGCTTTTAATTCTGTTTATGCTGATAAGCATTAGGTTGGAAGTGTTAGACTTTCCTGTAGCCTTCTTTCTTCCCCAATTAAGCTAAAAACAGTGTGCTTTCTACTGTTCAACAGATGAGCGTAGTGTGCTCTGCACCTCCAAACAATGCATTTCTCAATAAACTAAGTGAACCAAGCATGCTACAAAAGGGAATTGGAAAACAGGCTCTCTGCATTGTAAATTGAGAAGCAGGCAGGGAACTGTGTAGTTTTTAACAGTAGTGCCTAGGAACAGAGTATTGGGCATATAAAAAGAAACAAAAAAGCGTGCTTGTAACTCATACCTGCACATGCTGCCTCTAGGCATCTGCTTTAATGGTTTAGCCCTGCTCCTCTCGCTTTGCTCGCTCCGCGCCTCACCCTGCCTCCATATCCCACCCGCCCCACGGCAGTACTACGTTTATAGTACCACTGGCACGCCCCCTTAATTAGCTAACCAACTACACATGCTCCTGGAACCCAGCAAACTCCTAACACAATAATACGCCCTCTATCCACCCCACTATCCATATTAACCCACAGAGAGCTATCCTATTCTCTCTAATCTTTTATCCACCACATACACACAATACAGACCCTACCCTAGTAACTTACTACAACTACAGCTAAAAACACTAATGCTGCTACCCTTAGTAACCCTGCTCTTCATTCCTTATCACCTAAGCTCCTATGAATATGTACAGCATCTTGAAATCCAATACCCAAACTCTCAGACAGACACCAACCCAGCATTTAATAAGTTTCTCCACCTCATAACCACCCCCTCTCCTAATTCCTCACCCCCCAATTACTATCACCCAACTAAATACTGCTACATTAGCTTAAAAACCAAAAGCTACAAAAAAAATCATAAACAAATTTTTAAGACTCATAAGCAGCTTAAAAATAAGCTTATGAAGGTTGGAGACATCCACCCCAACCCTGGCCCATCCACAACAGTAGACTCAAGCACACCATCTAACAACCCAATGTGTAATACCCAGATTGATAAGACTTCCAAACTCATTTCTGGTCTGTCATCTCAACATCAGAAGCCTAAACAACAAGATCCATAGCCTACATGGACGCTTAGCTGTTCACTCCCCTGATATCCTCTGCCTTACAGAAACCTGGCTAAAACCAATAACCAAAGATAACGAAATAACCCCCCCACAGTACAACATCCTTAGACTGGACTGGATCTCCAGGAAAGGTGGCGGGGTAGCTGTACTATACTGGTCTACCCTAACAATAACAACTGACACCCAACAGACAGCCCAGTTTGGCAATGCAGAAATTCTCATTACCAAACTAATAATAAACAAAAATAAATGCAGATACATTGTCTGCATTTATATTCCACCCGGCAAGAATGATAATACTCTAGAAAATATCTTACATTGGCTAACGTCTAACTATCCCCAGGAAACCATTGTCTTGGGGGACTTCAACATTGATTGGAACACCTGTTCCTCTGAAACTCTCTCCACCCATTTAAACCTCCACGGGTTTACTCAGATCATTACCACCCCCACCAGATTTACCAAAAATAGAGTCAAAGATATTATCCTCGAGTGGATACTTATTAACAGCCACCCCCAAAAGTACAAGTCAGGTACATTACTCAATGAAGTGATCACTGCCTTACCTATATTATTCGGCTCAAAGCCGACATTCCCAACGAGCCCACCTACAAAACTATAAGAAACATCAGGAATTTAACCTTGACAACTTCCAAAAAGAACTCAAAGCATGTAACTGGAATATCTTGAAATGACTCCCATTACAAGAAGCAGTTGAGTACTTCAATATCAGATTTCTGGTTATCTTTAACCACCATGTTCCTACCCGTACCATCCGTGAAAAAGCCACAGTTGCACCGTGGCTATCTAAAGAAACAAAAACCAAAATTAAACTAAGAAACAATGCCTGGGCCAGGTGGCATGTTACCAAAGCCCCTATGGACCAAGTAAGATACCAGCAGCTAAGGAACCAGACCAAAAAATCTGTCATTCTAGACAAAATAAATCACTACACCCTCCTACAACAAAAATAGCAACTAAAACCTCAAAAGTTCTGGGCTGGTATTAACAATCTTCTCCATCCAGGTCATTCCACCACTCCTACCCCATCAGCTGCCCTTGATAAATCCCCTGTTGAAACTGCAAACAGCTTCAACTCCTTCTTTACTGAAACTATGCAGTCTCTAGCTACCTATCTCACTCCACCGGACACAAACACCAGCTCTGGCACATCTAACCCTGATCCACCCAGCACCCAACCCACCTTTACCTTTCAAACAGTACCTACCAACCTGATCCAGACCTTACTCAAAAAGCTAAAACCTACTACACCAGCTGCTGACCACCTCCCAGCTGAATATCTTCAAAAAGCAGCTGATGCTGTAACACTTCCCATTTCTATTCTGATCAACAGATCCATCTCAGAAGGATCCATCCCAGCAATATGGAAAGTATCACGTATACCTCTCCATAAAGGAGGAAGTTCCACAGAATTATCTAACTTTAGACCTATAGCCATTCTTTCACCACTAGCTAAAATCATGGAAAGATGCATACACGAAACAAATCATGCACTTTCTTATTCAAAATGGAAAGCTCGCCGACTCTCAGCATGGTTTTAGGCCATTCTACAGTACCACCACGGCTCTTCTATCTTTCTCTAATGTCATCAATCTTCATCATAACAACAACAATCTATCTTCAGCACTCTTCCTAGATCTCTCCAAAAGCTTTCGATATGGTCAACCATCAGCTACTGCTCAATACCCTACAAGCCATCGGTTTAAACCAACACACAATACAATGGTTTCACACCTACCTAAACGGTAGACAGCAGGTTGTCTTATGGCAGAATAAGCTGTCAGCCCAACCTCCTCTAACCTTAGATATTCCACAAGGGTCCATACTAGGTCCCCTTCTTTTCTCTATCTTTATCAATGATCTGCACACCACCATTCCAGGAGCCACCTGCATCCAATATGCAGATGACTCAACGCTAACATGCTCCGCCTCCTCTCCTACACAACTTCTAACCCTCACCCAGACCACTTTCAGCATGGTAGAAACATGGCTAGCTAATCGCCGCCTGTTTCTAAATCCTAACAAAACCAAGCTACTACTTTTCTCCCCTAACTGTAAAATTCCTCCTTCCTTCAACATCACATCTAGCAATGACACCATTACCTCCCCTAAGGACCATACAAAGCTTCTAGGCGTAATAATAAACAACCTTAAATTTGCTAAACATGTCAATCACACTATTAAGTCAGTCAACATAAAACTTGGCTCCCTGTACAGAGCTAAACCTTTCTTCAGCCCCCCCCCCCCCTAGCTAGGGTAGCTATTGCAAGATCACACCTCCTCTCTACCCTTATGTATGCCTCCTCTGTACTCACCAACCTATCCAAAACCAATCTCAACAAATTATCAGGATGTTACAATCATATAGCCAGATTCGCTACAGGCATGGCTTTTAGGACCCACCATTGCCAGAACCTCAAAGCACTGGGATGGCGAGAGTATCCTACTCTTCTACAGTTCAACCAGCTTATAGTAGCGCATAAAATACTCCATCAACCTGATAACACTCCTGCCCTCAAAAATATTCTCACCCCTCATAGTACCCTCAGGCCATTACGCTCAGCTGATAAACTAATGATACTGACCCAAAAATCCAACAACTCTGCAGGCGATGCTATATTTGCCAACTCAACCGGTAAAATCTGGAATCTACTCCCTAGTACCGTTACCAAGGAAACCTCACTACCCCTATTTAAAAGAGAACTCAAAAAATACCTCACATCTCATTGGCTGTGCGCTTGTTCTAAACCTGACTAACAACTTCACTAATACGTCTTGGTACCCAACCTGTTGTTTAGCCACGTATCTATGCCTCATAGCATTTGAATACCTCAGCATTGTGAATTATGAGATCTGATTGTATTCTATGTTCACATTTTCTGATACGTCTTTGCCAATCAGATGTAAGTCTGCACATTGTGTATATTGATATCTGCCTGTATTCTTTGTCTATATTTTTCTAAACATGTCTGCCTGAGTTTATCACTCAGTGATGTATGTACTGTCTTTTTTTTTGGTATGTGGAGCTTTTCTCCCTGGGCCTCAGCTGAAAATGGACATATATCCAGTCAGACTATCCCAGTCAACAAATGTAAAATAAAAATAAATAAATAAACAATAAAATAAAAGTTAGAAAGTCTGAAGCATGTACTGTTTGGCACAGTGCGGTTTATTGGTTTGAGACAAAATTAACCATTTCACACATTTGGAACCTGGTTGTGATAATATGCAAGTACCATTTTATCTTCATTAATTTTGGATCCTGAAAAGACTTGACACTGTCTCAAAATGTTCATGAATACTAAAATGTCCTTTTCTGGTTTTATCAGGTATAAAATATCATCTGCAAATAAAACTAGCTTTTCTTGACTAAAACATCAATTATATCCATGAATTTCTGAGTCCTTTATTGACATTGCCAATGGTTCTGAACATAACATAAATAACAAAGGGGGAAAAAGATACCCCTGCCTGGTTCCTCTGCTCAACAGAACTGATCAGAGTGTAACCCAACCAATTTCATTTTCACCACCAATCCTCATATATCCTCCTAATCAATCTTATATTTTTATCAAGGAATGCAAATGTTTCCATTAACCTGCTAATAAAATCCAAGCTTACTCTGTTGAATGCTTTTTCTGCATCAAAACCCACCAACAGTGGTATTTTCTTACTTTCTGCTTCCCTCTGGGTCATCGTTCTATTAATGTTGCAAATGTTTACCTCCCCTCCAGAAAACCACACTAATCCATAGTTATCAAATTTGGCATCACCTTTACCATTCTTTTTCACATTTTAGACAAACACTGTATAAAAAGAAGTTATGTCCTTACCATAACATTCCATGTGGAGTGTTCATCTCACCTTTGTTCTTACACATGGGTATCGGAGCTGATCCTCGGCTCCGAGTCGGCCGCTTAGCAAAGCTATGCATCTAGGAGAAGCTCGAGACCAACCTACCTCCCACAATTCCCTCTGCCTGTACCTCAGATCTAGTTTGCAAACAAAACCAGATCCAGCAATAACACAGGTTATGAGTATAAGAGAATGCATAAGTATACAAAGGACCAGACACTAGCTCAAGCCAGTAGGAACAACAGAGAGACCACTAGTGGGAGACAAACAGACCAGACTTCTAAATCCGTACGTTCTTCCAGATCCAAGGGTGGGAGGGTGGGGATGTAAGAACAAAGGCGAGATGAACACTCCACATGGAACGTTATGGTAAGGACATAACTTCTTTATGTGAGAGTGTTCAATCTCGCCATTTGTTCTTACACATGGGTAGCGTCCCTAGCTCCGTTACCCTGAGTGACTCACGGAAGAACGTTCCTGAGCACAGTGGAACCAAAAGATGCAATATCCCTGAAAGTTCTGTCAACTTTATAATGAGTGATGAATGTATGCGGTTTAGACCAAGTGGCGGCTGCACAAATAGTATCCAATGGTAGACGAGCTGCATGAGCTAGAGATGTGGAAACTGACCTAGTAGAATGTCCCTTTGGTTTGGTGGGCAAATTCTGATTTGAAGCAGAATAAACGAAGGTTATACAATCAGTTAGCCATTTAGAAAGTGTGCGCTTCGTCACTGCCATGCCCTTTTTGTTGTCCGCAAAGGCTATAAAGAGTTGGTCCGCTTTTCTATGGTCCTAGGTAGAATCTAAGTTGTCTATGAACATCCAATTTGTGCAGCATATATTCCAGCTTGTTGGAGTGGTTTTTGAAAAATGTAGGAAGCTCAATGGACTGATTAATGTTGTTAACTGAACAAACCTTAGGGAGGAAGGAAGGGTTGGTGCGTAATGATACCCTGTCAGGGTGAAAAATTAAATATGGCTGCTTGATGGAAAGTGCCTGAAGTTCTGATACTCGTCTGGCTGAAGTGATAGCTACTAGGAAATGAGTTTTCCAGGACAAGAACTTTAAGGAACAGGAAGAAGCTGGTTCAAAGGGCGGTAAAATTAGTTGGGATAAGAGCAAATTTAGATTCCAAGGAGCTGTGGGTAACCTAACTGTTGGTCTGAGATGAAAAGACCCTTTCATGAAGGCTTTACAAAGTCTATGAGCCATAATGGGAGCTCCGTTTCCTCCTACATGAAAGTTGGAAATAGCGGCCAACTGAACCTTTAAAGTGGCAGTAGATGCTCCTTGATGAAATAGCATGGACAGGAACTCCAAAATCTTGTTCAGATGGGCTACTAAGGGATCCAAGTGCTGTGTAGTCGCCCAGTAGACGAAACTTTTCCACTTACTGGAGTAGATTTTGGTAGTGGAAGCCTTATGAGAGGCGACCAGAATGTCCTGAACCGCCGGAGAGAGAAGATCAGACCTGGCTAAGTAGGGAAGCGGAGCAGCCAAGCTGCTAACTTGAGGGATAAGAGCGACGGGTGAGGAGCTCCTGACGAATGAGTCAGCAAGTCTGGCACTAGGTCCAGAATCCAGGGCTCCCGCATTTGGTGGGCTTGAAGAAAGGGGAACAAAATCTGTCGAGGCCAGAATGGGGCAATGAGAATTATAGTCCTTTCCTGGTCCTTGGCTTTCTGAAGAAATTTCGGGATCAGTGGTATAGGAGGGAAAGCATACAGGAGACCCGGGGGCCAATCGTGAATCAGAGCGTCCCTGGGGACATCCCCTGGAGGGGGTAAAAGGGCAAAGTAGCTTCTGCACTTGGTGTTCATTGGAGACGCAAACAGATCGCAGCAAGGCTGGCCCCATTTGCGGAAAATCCTTTCCGCCACTTTCCGATTGAGGGACCACTCGTGAGGTAACAGGATGGCTCTGCTCAACCTGTCCGCTATGACGTTGGATAGCCCCGGGATGTGCGTTGCTATTAGAAAGTGACCCGCGGATTCTGCCCATTGCCAAATTCTCATGGCCTCTCTGCACAACTGGTAAGACTTGGTTCCTCCTTGTTTGTTTATGTACCAGACTATGGACATGTTGTCCATCTGTACTGCAATGGTCCCTAGAGGTAGAAGGGGGGGAGAAGTGTTGCAACGCTAGGAACACTGCCCTCATCTCTAGAACATTTATGTGCAGGTTGTACTCTAAGCTGGACCATTCGCCTTGGACTGTCTGTCCCTGAAAGATGCCCCCCCACCCTATCAGGGAAGCATCCGTGGTCACTGTGGCTGTTGGTTTGGGTAACACAAACGGCTGGCCGCTGAAGAAGTTGTGATTCTGTAACCACCAAGACAGGTGTGCTTTGCAGGTATTCGTTATGTGAATCTCGTGTGTCAGGGGTAACTGCTGGAATGACCACTGTGCGAACAGCAGCCACTGGAGAACTCTCATGTGTAGCCTCCCCATGGGAACTGCAATGAGGGAAGCTGACATGAGCCCTAAGACTTTCAGGACTAGATTGGCTGGGGACTTTTTGGACAATAGCAGATGAGATATGTGATCTTGCAGGGAAGCTATTCTTGTGAGGGGCAGTTTTAGTAGCATAGAACGGGTATCTAGATCTGCGCCTATAAATGAAATATGTTGCGAGGGCTGTAACGCAGATTTTTCGAAATTTATCGAAATCCCTAGCTGAGCACAAAGGCTGATTGTGTAGCCCCTGGCCTGTATCAGTTGACGCTCGGTGGTGGCAGTAAGGAGCCAGTCGTCCAGATACGGAAACACCCGGAATCCTAGGCGTCTCAAGTGAGACGCTACCACTGCCATGCATTTGGTGAAAACCCTGGGGGCTGAGGTTAGACCAAAGGGCAGGGCCCGAAACTGAAAGTGGCTGGCTCCCAGCCGGAAGCGCAGGTGATCTCTGGACACTCTGGCCATTTTGATGTGGTAGTAGGCATCCCTGAGATCTATTGAGCACATCCAGTCGTCCTTCTACAAAAACGGAAGGATCGATTGAAGCGTGACCATCTGGAACTTTTCTTTCTTCACAAATGTATTGAGAGTGCTTAGGTCCAGAATTGGCCTCCAGTCCCCTGTCTTTTTTGGAACTAAAAAGAACCTTGAGTAAGGTCTGGATCCTCTTTGGTCCGCCGGGACTGGTTGGATGACTCTTTTTTCTAGCAGCTTTGAGATTTCTATAGCTGCAGGTTTTCGCAGATGGGGTGGTACATCTGGGAATCTTTTTTGTGGTAATGGGGGAAATACAAAGGGAATTTTGTAACCTCTGGAAATAATGCTTTTTACCCAATTGTCTGAAGTAAGGCTTTGCCAGGCCTGAGGGTATAAAGCTATGCAACCCCCGACTGCCTCCAGAGCAGGACAGTCGGGCCTCCTCTCAGGAGTGCTGGAAAGGCTTCCCAGGGATGGTATCCCTGTCACCTTGGTTCTGCAGACCCCCTCTGCCACCAGGGCGGCGTCTTCCATCTCTGCCCCCCCTCTGCCTCTGGAGGGGGCATCACCCTGTGTGCCTGGGAAAGAACCCTTGGGGTTTATGAAACCACATCTTTCCACCTCGTTGCCCTTTGGGGTACGGTCTGGATGGGGTGGAAAAATGGACTCCGACAGCAGACAGAGTCTTTCCCTCCTGCTCACACCGGGTTAGGGTCTCCTTTACTTTGGGGCCAAAAAGAGTGGCACCATCAAAGGGGGCGTTAGTAAAGGAAGACTTGAAGGCTTCCGCAAAGGAGCACAGCCGCATCAAGGATTGTCTACGAAGAGCAATCGCTGAAACTGCAGCCCTACTCGACCCCTCGGCCGCATACGAGATGAGCCTCATGGACGAGTTCACTATGGATGTAAGGGTGTTGAGATGTGCTGTCACTTTGTCCGAGACAGCAGCATCTGTATTACCCTGGAGGGTATCTCCCAACTCTTTGACTAGATCCCTCTGTAATCGTGTAAAATGCGTCAAGTAGTTCAACAATCGCATAGAGAAAGTCGTTGAACTGAAAATGCGCTTCCCATATCTGTCCATGGTCCTCGAGTCTCTGTTAGGGGGATGGACAGAAGAGGAAGATTCGGACATCTCCTTTTTAGTGGCTGCGGCCACCACCATAACGTCCACTGGAACTCCCTTAGTAAGGTAAGACTTGTCCTGAGGGGCAGTTATGTACTTGTTAGGTTTCCTGGGAACTGGCTCCACTGTGTCAGGAGTCTCCCACGCCCTTTGAGCAATTAACTCCATTAACTCATCGAAGGGCGGAGTGACCCAGGAGGAGGAAGGGCGAGCACCAAATGCCTTCAGCAGAACAGACTCATCCTCAGAAGGGGGTAGGGCCTGCCAATCACATCTCTGCTTCAGGATCTCCAGGATGTCAGCAAAGGAGACATCCTCTGAGGGTGATTTCGGGGACCCTTCTGACTCATCTAAGTCAGTATCCGATGTTAAAGATTCTTGTGGAGAATCTAAGTGCCTCCTCTTGCAAAACTTTTTCCTCGGAACGTCATCGGGAGGGGCTTCCGATGAGGCCTCCAAGGAAGAAGGGGCTCCCTCTGGGAGTGGCTGAGACACTGGTGCTCTACGCTTGTGGGTAGCCGTGGGTGCAGAAGTAAACAACGGACCTTTATGGGAGAGAGAAGCTGTTTCTGTTGACGTGGTTGAGAAGACAACACCTTCCTCATGAGGTCAAAGGCCCCCGGACCCCGAGTCGAAGAGTCCCCCGGTTCCGAGGAACGCGGAAGTGTCTCCGACGCGGAGGCCAAGGGTATCGACCCTGAGGACGGAGCTGAAGTGATCCGTGCCTTGGCACCGAGGGGGAGAGTCGGTACCAAAAGATCGGTTCGACTCTCGGTCCCGGAGCCAAGGAGGGATCGTCGGTTCCGCGACTCCGCCAACGGTTCCGACGGAGTCGAGGTCAACGGTGCCGACCGAGGAAGGGACGGTTCCAGCACCAAGGGCTCCACAATCATCCGATCAACATCTCTCGGCTCTGACAGCTGTGTTGGCCTCGGAGGAGGATCAGATGGAGATAAGGGAAGGCCTTCGAGTCTCGACACCAACTGGGAGGAGACCGAAATGAGCTTGGACAAGGCCGTGTTCTCCATTAACTTCTGCACCACACGATCTACGTCGGTGTCGGAGAGGGGCCTGGAAGAACGGGTCGAAGAAACAGAGGACGGTACCGACCTCAATAAGGCAGGAGGTGGAAGCTCCGACACTGGTTCCAAGACTCGAGGCTCGGTGACAGTAAGAAGCTCGACACTCGGCCCCGAAGCCTGTGGAACCGGTGAACGAACTTTAAACGAAGAAGTCGGAGCCGATGACATGGGCTCCGATGTCTTCGATCCCTTCGAGGACTTAGAAGCCTGGTCCGACTTGTCAAGCTCTTCTTGGAAGGAAGGCTTCAAAAGACCCCTATCCATAAGCTTCCTGCATCTATCTGTCATGACCCTTCCACTAAAAGAATGACAAATAGAGCAGTCTTCTTGTAGATGGAGAGGGCCAAGACAGTAGACACAGGAGCTGTGGTTGTCGGTGACAGACATCTTTTGCCCACACTGACACCTCTTAAATCCCGACTTAGCTTTTCAGACATATCCTGAGGAAAAAGAAAACAATTATAGCCAAATAACAGTCTGAAAAGGTTGGACTCAAGTCCACAAACACAGAAAACTATCAATAGTCAATATCAACCCTAAACTATGAGAGGTAGGCCTGAAGGAAACAAAGTATATAACTATAAAAATTATATATATAGAAAGCGAAGTTGAACTAGACACACACACACGCACTAAGGAAAAGTTTCCTCAAAACAAATATAAGATTTCACAAGAAATATAATTAGAAGTATCTTATCTTCCCAAAGTTGGTCAGAGCTCTCAAAATTTGATGCGATCGATTGCAGCGGCAAACTAGATCTGAGGTACAGGCAGAGGGAATTGTGGGAGGTAGGTTGGTCTCGAGCTTCTCCTAGATGCATAGCTTTGCTAAGCGGCCGACTCGGAGCCGAGGATCGGCTCCGACACCTATGTGTAAGAACAAACGGCGGGATTGAACACTCTCACATTAATGGTTTAGAATAGAAATGGGCCTATATGAAGCTGGTTCAACAGGTCTTTGCCATCCTTAGGTATTACAGCCACCACTACTTTCCTTTCCTCCTTTTGAAATAATGTTAAACAAAACATTCCAAATCTTTATTAGTTTTTTTTTCTCCTAGCTTCCAAACTTCCACAGGAATACCATCTCTTCCTGGGGACTTTCCTGCAGATTGGTTATACACCACCATTTCTATCTCATTTCCTCCTATCCTGTTATTAATTGGGCCACCTCTAACATTGGCATATTTAATTCCTCCATAAACATTTCCATTTGTACCTTTTCTTGATTTCCATATTTCTCTGCTTTATAGAGAATTTTATAAATTTCTGAAATATTTCTAGTATCTCTACAAGATCTCTGGTTATCTTCCTTGTTATAGGCTTCCTAAGCTTGGCAACAACACTTTCTACTTTCTGTTACCTGAGTCATTGTGTTAAAAGTTTTTGTGCTCTAGAGCTATCATCAAAAAACAATTACTTAACAAGCAGTCTTTCTAAACTCATGCATATTATCGAGGTAATCCCTCATTTTTCATTTAGTATTCTGCAATTGCTCATCCTCTTATTCTATGAGATTCCCCCTATTATGCAATACCTTAACCTTTGTCACTCCCTCTAAATAATTACTACTTCTTAATCATCTCTCTCCTTCTTTTACTTCCAACCTATTTTTAAACACCACTTTTATTTTACCCCACTTCCTAGCTATATTTTCAGAAAAAAATTCCTATATTTCCTGATACGTCCTGAATAATTTCAACTACTCACTCCTTAAATTCTTCTCTTTTTAACAGATAGGTAGGAAAGCACCAGTGTCTCATTTTTATTTCATCAGTAGCATTGTTGCCTCACAGCAAGAGGTTCTCCCATTCGATTCTCGGCTGGAGTGCGGGGAGTGCCTTCTGTGTGGAGTCTGCATGTCCTCCCCACGGTCGGGTGGGCTTCGAAAGACATGCATAAATGGGCGTGCCTTCATTGAAGGTTGAACGTCGAGCTGGCACCTCGGCGTTCGTGAAAATCTACTGCCAATCATTAGCGGACCGGAGTTCCGCTGTGGTGACCCCTAACTGGGAAAAGCCGAAAGACAACAACAACCCTGCATTTTATTATTGGCGAGTGATCTGAAATAGTTTCTGGATATGTATCCAAACTTTCATTTAAATGCACATGTTCCTGTAAAAAATTATTTCTGTCTATCCTAGCCCAGTTTTTATACCTTGGGCAATAATATGTAAATTCACTCCGAACTCTTGATACTGAATTAACATCCTTCATGCCAAATATTTTCAAAAGTTTCTTCAAAAATCTACCCGGTTTTGTTATACTTTCCCTTCTGAGTCCCCCAGGTAAATCCTTACAGCTGCAAATCTAATTCCAGTCCCCACCTATAAATAATATTCCCTGCTGAAATCAGATTATTTCTCCTAGAATTTTCTTAAGCTCCATTATAGCAGTTTTAGGTGGAATATAAATGCATGACAGTGTAATTATCCTCCCTTACCAGTAGCCCCTTAATACTACAAATTTGCTATTATTATCTTTTTTTCCTCTTCTATCATTACTGGACCTCTTTTTGCAATTAATATAAGTACTTCCCACTTTTCATTTGTTCCAGACATTCTGATAAAATAACCATCCTGAAATCCTTTCTTTATCAAGTTCACATGCTCTGCTCTGTCCAAATGTGTGTCCTGTAGCACAGGTATTTGTACTCTACATTTTTTAATATAGTTCACTCACAAATCAGCATGTTCTGTCAACCATATCATCCTAGGCTGACAAATATTGTACCTCCTTCAAATGACACCAAAAACTAAGCCAATTAAAATCAACCAGCTTCTGAGCATATTGTGGCATAATCTCTGAAAATAGTAAAATGCTGCTCAATGCTAGGCTTATACCAACCTGGGGCACACAGTACAAGAGTTCCATCATGTCTCACTTCATATAGTCCTGCAAGGTATACCTCTAGTCATTTACACCCACTTGGAATATGACAGAGTCATACTGGTATACTTGTGGTACAACAATCTGACTACATGTGTGACCTGGCAGATCCTGGCCGCTGACAGGCAACTGAATGTGACTCTCTCCTTACTCAGCCTGCTGAGTGGGACATCTGTCTTTCTCACAGTGGAGATTCCTATAATCAAAATATTGGACTGTGTGGTGATTTGCTTTATGGCCTTTAAAGATGAGACAGTGAGATGTGGCTATATGTGTCATAATGGGTATTGTTAGAGTGCCTTCCAGGTTGCTAAGTACACTTATATAGTGCAACATCTGGGAGTCCTTTGGGGTGTAGGAAGATTACAGTTAAGAGCCTCAGCATATGTGGATCTATGTGTCTGGTCCATACTGTGTCTGGTGGGAGTAGTGAGTATATTTCTGAAAACCTGTTTGCTTATTATAAGTTCTTTAATGTGACAGTCTTGCCTCCAGTGACACTGTGTAACCACATCTCTCAAATACAATATCAGTTAAGAATCAGGTGGTGGTCAATAAATATGACACAACTGCCTCATTGCCTCAGGACACCTTTATCCTCTGAACTGCCTGCAGAGTTAGCAGGAAAGTGCATATCCATGGCTACAGATCTTTATTACATAATCTACAAGGGAGTGGCACAAAAATTAACAGGTGGCTAGTTTGGGACTAAGTCTAAACTTGTGGCACAGTGTTCTTCAATATGCAAACTAGTTATTTCTTTGTGCAACTAAGTAATGAGGAAGTTTCAGAGGTAGTTCTATAGGAAAATTTAAATTCTACAATCCTGTGTTAATATAAGGCACTACTAACCAGCACTGTGCAATGCCAAGCCTTGCCCAAACACACTGTCATTACAGAGGCTCTGAAAACTAGTAAGCAAGCAAAATAGCCCTCTAACCTATCACAATAAGCACCTTCAAAAGTTTTCTCAGTGCTTTTCAGCACAGAATGAGATCAGGCTACTCTCCACTGCCACTAGAGTGTAAACTTAACCCTTCAAACATTAAATCACTGAAAGAGTCTAAAAGTGCAGTAAATAAAAACTAATGCATTTCGGCTTTTCTTGGTTAGGGGTCGCCACAGTGGAACTCTGGTCCGCTAATGATTGGCAGTGGATTTTTACGGTGCCAAGGTGCCAGCCTGACACCTAACCTTCAAAGAAGGCACACCCATTCACATACGCACTTACCTGCATGTCATTAAATGTCATTCGACCGCGGGGAGGACATGCAGACTCCACACAGAACGTGCTTCAGCTGAGAATCGAACTGGAGAACCTCTTGCTGTGAGGCGACAACTCTAACTGCTGCACCACTGTGGCCTACTATAAAAGTGCAGTAAATAATCAACTTAAAACAATAATTCAAGCTGAAAGTGTAGGAAATTATCAACTTACACAGCATCTCAAACAACTAACACTTATAATAAGCAACAATGCAGAATTCATTAGTGTAAATTGCAGTACCAAAAACAAGAGTACTCTACAATGACTGAAAGTCCACTTTGGCCTTTTTCTCACCAGAAGCAAGATGATAATATTAGTCCCAAGCTGCTTTTCTGAGAAGTATTAACCCAAACATTTATGGGTTTTTTACACTTGCTATTGTCTTGTCTTAGTTGAATGCAACAGGAAGCCAAGGTGCCTGCACCCCATACTTTCTGCTACTTATATAAACTAAGTCCGAAATCATAATACAGTGGAAAAAGGGAAAATTCTCAATCCCCATTATACCATTACCTTGCACATGAGAAGACCAGCAACTTACACTTTTTTTCCATATTCAAACACTTTTGCTAGTCTTCTTACTGTTCAAACAACTGAACATTTCAACAGCTGCATGACAGTGAGTAAAATATATACACTAAAATCACTGTCAATACTTAAGTTATGTAGTTACTATAATGATAGATCCATGCTGACTTCTTTTCATCCAGCTCAACTTTTCATTTACTGGATCCACCTGGATCTAACCACAACACTTTTAGAAGCTATGGCTCCAGGGCTCTAACTCCTCCCCCACCCATTATCCGTGTCTTCCTCCAAATACCTCAGACTGAATGTGTCTACTTATCACTCAACAAGTTCACTCATTATATCAAGCAAATAACACCTAAATTCTATACCAGAAAATAACCTGTTAAAAAACAGGCTGTGTAATGACAAGGTTCCCTGGTTAGGTCCATTCAATCAAACAGGAGCACCAGATGAGAAAAAAATTTGGAAGAGGGAAGGAGGTAGGGATGTGAACCAGTTGAAAAGAAGACAACACAGAACTATCATTATGGTAAGTACATCACTTTTGCATCTGATTTTTTTTGTCCAATTCAACCTTTGGGACAGATTTCCTAGGTGCCACAACCTTGTGAGGTATCAAGGAAGTATACTCCTGGGAATGGTGGAACCAAAGGATGTATGTGAGCTTGACTGTACATTCAACTTGTAATGTGAAATGAAAGTATGGACTGCAGATCAAGTTGCTACAGTACAAATTTCATCTATAGGAATTCTGTGCATGAAAGCAGTAGAAGCAGTCACAGACCTTGTAGAATAAGCTCTTGGTTTCTTAGCTAAAGACAGTCTTAATTTTTCATATATGAATGCAATACAGTCAGACATCTAGACAGAAAAGCTTTAGAAAATTCTGCCCTAGCTTTGCTTTAGGAAAAGCTACTAATGTGAAATCCTTAGTCCTCTGGAGGTAAAATCTAACTTGTCTCTGGACATCTAATAAATGCAGAATATATTCTTTATTAGAAAATCATGGAAACAATACTGGCAAATTAATGGTTTGATTAATGGTCATCTTTGATGCTACTTTTGGGATGAAAGTATGATTCATTCTCAAAGAAACCACATCCTCACGGAAACCCAACTAAGAAGGTTTACAAGAGAGTGCTCGTAATTCAGAAATCCTATAAGGTGAAGTGATGGTCACAAGAAAAATAGTCTTCCAAGATATTTTAAATCTGATGAAGCTGCCAGTTCAAAAGGAGTTATTTTAATACCTGAAGCATAAAGGTTATATCCAAAGAAGGAGTAGGATCTCTTATAGGAGGTCTCAATAAAAATGTTCCTTTTAGAAATGCCTTTGAAATCTTTAGAGAGGCTATAGCCATTTGATTTTGTCCAACACAGAAATAAGAAACGGCAGCTAGTTGCACCTTGATTGCAGGAAGTCTGGAACTCTTCTGAAAAAAATCTGATTAAAAAAAATTTAAGACAGAAGGAAGTGGAAATGAGAAGGGATCTATTCTTTTAGCTGCTGCCTAAATAGAAAATCTCTTCCATTTCCTAACGTAAATTTTCCTGGCACTTTATTTTTGAAAGGCTCCACTTTAGTGGAAAGCCTAACATCTCTAGCATGCGGTTAGCTTCAGTGTCTCTAGATTCAGGTGAAGCTGGTCAGATGGGTGAGTTAGCAGATCTGTATGGTTCTCCAATGTTCAGGGAGGACACAGTACAGGAGGCAGAGGAAAGGGAACTACACTTGCCAAGGTCAAAAGAGGGGGCAATGAGGATTACCATGGCCTTGCATCTTACTGCTTTCTGAAGAAACTTTGTTATCAGAGGAAAAGGAAAGGCATATAAAAGACCTGGCGGCCAACTGTGGACTAGAGCACCCCTTAATGATTGTACCTGTGGATAGAGTAGGGTGAAGTAACTGTTGCATCTGTGGTTTAGGTATGGACCTAAAAAGATCACAGCAAGGTTGGTCTCAGTGGCTGAAGATCTGATTTGCCACTAATTCACCAAGTGACTACTCGTGAGGCAGAAAAATGGATCTGCTGAGCTTACCTGCTAACACATTAGACGTCCCGGGAATATGCTTTGCTATAAGGAAGTGATGGCAAGACATCTCCCATTGCCACACTTTCATAGGCTCTCACTCAGACACAGGATATGAACAGTTGTTGCCCTGCTTGTTGATGTACCAGACTACTGACATATTGTCCATCTGGATGGAGATCATACATCAGGGGATAGTCCTGGAAAGCTTGCAATGCTAGGAGGACTACTCTCACCTTCAGGACACCAATGTGGAAAGTGGCCTCTGTGTTTGACCATTGAGCATTGGTGGTTATTATGGCCTTGGGGAGAAAAAAGCTGAACTTCTAGGAGAGCTGTGGAGGTCAACCACCATGTGGTGCGAGACTTGCATATGGTCACTATGCAAATCCACACATGAAGAGGATAAAGGAACTGGGACCACTGCACTGAAAGGGTCCACTGAAAAAATCTCACGTGGTATCTAGTTAGGGGTAACAATATTACTATGGAAGCTATTACACCTAGCAAATGAAGAACAAATCTTGTAGGTGGAGAAGGGTGTTGAAGAACTTTCAAAGCTGTCTGACTTAGAGAAACTATCATGGTAGAGTAGCTATTTGGTTTCTCATGTTCAAGTGACATCCAATGAACTATACTTGCTGTGATGTTATCAATTTGTTTTTGGACTGATTGACTGTGACCCTCAAATGTTAGAGGAACTGGAGTAAGATGTCCTTGTTTTGGATTAGAAGATCCTTGGTTGGTGTGGTGAGGAACTAATCATCTAAGTATTTGAACACCCGGAATCCTTGCAGTGGGAGATGAGCTGCAACTTATGCCACCACACTTGGCAATCAGCCAGTGGGCTATGGTGAGACCAATGGGCAGCACTCTGAATTGGAAATGACTGGCTCCCAGCTGGAAATAGCAACATTTCTTTGACTGCATTAAAATCTTGATATTATAGTAGGCATCCTAGAGGTCTATAGAGAACATCCAATCATCCTTCCTCATGAGGTGGAATGGAATGAGCCATGACCATCAGGAACTTTGTTTGCTCTACAAACTGACTGAGGTGACTGAGTTACAAAATTGGCCTTAGGTCCTCTGTCTTTTTCAGAACTAAAAAGAACCTAGAATAGACTCAGGATTCTAACTGCTCTGGGGGGAACCTGTTGGATGACACTTTTGTAACAGCTTTAAGACTTCTGCAGTTGCAGATAACAGATGATGGGGTGGTACTGCAGGAGTCCTTGGAGAATTTAGGTGCATTACAAAGCCTCTGTTGACTATCCACAGCACCCAAGGATCTGATGTGATGGTCTGCCAGGCTTGAGGGTGTACCCCCACCCACTCCTCCCCACTAACTGCCTGCAGAGGGCAGCAGTCTAGCAAAATTCAGGACAGCTGAAATGATGACCCAGAAATGGGACCACAAAGCCCTTGATTCTGTGGTCTGCCCCTGCCTCTAGGGTGATATCCATTGAAACTGTTCCACCTTTACTTCAAGAGGACCCGTCTGCAGGAGCTTCCTAGTTTGAACCCTTGAGATTTTCTGAACCATATTTTCTTACCACCTCTCAAATTCCTACAAAAGGTTCTCTGATGGGTGCGCAGAAGCAGAGTCCAGTGACAGAAAGGGTCTTACCATCACGCTTGATCCTGGTAAGCGTTTCCATAACATTTGGCCCAAAGAGTGTGGAGCCATCAAAGGGAGCATTAAAGAAGGATGCTTAGAAGCCTTCTACAAAGTCACACAGTCAGATCCAGGCATGCCAGTGGATGGCTATGCCAGCGCTTGCTGCTCTAGCCATATCAACATCTGCATTAGAAAGGAAATGTGTGGATACGCTGGACACTGACTCTAAAGCAGATAACTGGGACTTCAATGTTTTTTGGATTTCCATCGGTAGGTTACCTGGGAGAGACTTCCAGAGATCTTTCTGGAAACGTGTCATGTGAGCCAGGTGATTCAGTGCTCTAAGTGTAAAAAGTCACTGAAGCACAAATCCATTTCTCAAATCTGTCCAGTACTCTGGATTCTCTATTAGGTGGATGAACTGATGTACTCTCCTCTGAGAGCTCTTTTCTAGTGGCCACAACCATGGCACCTACAAAAGGACCCTTACTCCAGTGTGCTCTATCTTTAGATGCAACTAAAGTTTTGCCCAGATTATTAGGGTTTTGTTCCACCATACCAGGATCCTTCCAAGCCCTCTGAGCTACCAAGTCTATGAGTGCATCAGCAGGTAGTACCACCTGGGAGAAAGAGCCAGCTTCCAAAACCTTGAACAACACAGATTCTTCACAGGAAGTCATATCGGTAGACCAACCCCCTCACTGTTTTATCAATTCCTAAAATGTCACCAAAGGGGATCTTGGGGATCCATTCCAGTCATCCAAGTCTGTATCTTCAGTGACTTACTCCAGAGAAGAACCTAAATGTCTCCTTTTACATGCCGGTTTCCTAGGATCTTGCCAGACTTGGGTTTCCAGAGGTGGGTAGGAATCAAATGGAGAACTCACGTGGTGAGCAGCCCCTAGGCTAAGGGATGTTGACTGTCCCTGTCAACAAGGAAGTGTGGAGTCAGAGGCAACATCCAAAAGATGTTGGGTTGGAGCTGAGTGTATGGAGAGCACCCCTTCTCTGGGCCTGGCCAGAATCTTTTTGAATGCTTCAAATGCAGAGGCAGAGATCGGGTCCAAAAAGACTCCTGTCCCATCATGGCATGATGGAATAAGAGCCTCTCCTGACCCAACTCGAACCAGATTCAAAGCAGACATTGGAGTTGAGCTATCCAGCAAGGAGGCTTAAAGTGAAAGAGATGGCTCCAAAAACTTCAGTACTGACTCCACACTCCAAGCTCCAGCACCAATGCTTCGGCTCCAAAACTCTTCCTGATCTGAAGGAAAGAGTAAGAGGTATGGCTGGAGTCAAAGATGACAGGACTGTCGTATCCAATGTGGGTGCTAATGGGAGGCTAGTATCCACAGACCTCAAATTCAAAGGGACAACCATTATAGGAGGAATTAGTGGAGGGATCATTAAAGACGTTCTTGGAACACCCTGTGGGGGTGCAGCTGTGAAATCCCTTAGCTGTATTTGCATCCAAAGGAATCTCAGCATCATCCTGTCAACATCTGCTTCAGTAAGGCTCCACGAGAACTGAATTGACCTAGATAATGAAGCCACTTAAGGTGGTCTTGACCACCATCCTTGCAGAAAAGGAGAATGCAGCTGACGACTCGGGATCTCTGGTGAAAAACAAGAGGGAGGCATAGGTGATCAGATCTGAAGAAGAGTTGGATACAACTGACAAAGTAATTTTGGTGCCAGACCTGAGGATTCTAATGGGACTGGGAACCATTTTCTTGAATTCTCTGACCCCTTTTCGGGCTTGCCTTTCACTTTCTCTCTTGTTTTTATTTATTTGTGCTTTTAACAGGAGAAGCTGGTGAAGAAATATATTAAGCTGGCTGTCCAGATGGAGGAATAAGTCCTTTTTAAGACTAACTTATCCCTACAGCCTTGAATGGCTCTAGAGCCAAAGGAAGAAAAAGCCTCAGAGTGTCTAAGTGGGCTGCCCCAAGACAACAGAAAGAGAGTGTGGGTCCTGCAGGGGAATCTTATGACTACAGGCCACAAACTTCTTAAATCTCTGAAAGTTGTCTGCCATAAGAATGGCAATATAATTTGCAGAGGAAAACATACTGTCAACCAGAAAAAACATAACTGAACTGACAGTAGTAGAAAATATAACAGTACTAGAAAGTATAAACTACAATAATGCTATAGGAAATAGCAAATTCTAGATAGAAAGGATATATTTATATAAGTATATAAATATACTTTTTTTTAAATAGGGGAGGATAAAGGTAAAATAATAAGGTAATACAAACGTAACTTCCCAAAGAGGGGGACTAACAAGAAAAAAGCACTTATCTAGCTGAAGAAAATTAGAATCCTCAAAAACACGACCTTCTAGATCAGGGCAGTAAACAAGATCTGGGGTATTTAGAGGATGAGAGAGTTTAAGGATAGGGAAAAAATTATCAGTTATGCACTTACCATAACTTGGTATCTGTGCTATCCGTAGTCACCATTCATCACATATGGGTCTAGGATCTGACATCGGATTCGAGCCAGCACACACTTAGACAACAGCTTAGCTCAAGCTCCTCCCCTTCCATGATGCTCTGCTGTTCTCTAACCCTCAGATCGAGTTTGCCCCAGAGAATGAAGACAGACAGATAAAACCTGCCACCAGCAAAAATCCTCCAAATCCTGCTAATCCCTCAGGAAGGGGGAAGGAGGGTGGGATTGTGATGAATGGTGACTACGGATAACACAGATACCAAGTTATGGTGAGTACAAAACTGATAATCCGATGTTATTATAGTCATCACTCATCACTTATGGGTCAGAGTCTCCAGCTACCGAACATTCTCGGGTGGCCTCATGGAAGGACATGCCGAAGGACAGTGGAGCCAAAGGAAGCCCTTCCTCTAGAAATTAGATCCAATTTGTAATGATAAATGAAGGTATGAGAGGAAGACCAAGCTGCTGCTGCACAGATGTCATCCAAGGATAGATAGCTTGAAAAGACCGCTGAAGTAGCCACTGGCCTGGCAGAATGGCCCCTAACTGGTCCAATCAAAGGAGAACCACAGGAAGAGTATATGTAAGAGATGCACTGAGAAATCCAATGGGATACAGTGATTTTTGAAACAGCTTGGCCTTTCCTGGAGAGCAAAATAGCCATAAACAATTGGTCTGAGAGAATGAAAGACCTAGTTCTGTGCAGATAAAAATGAAGCTGTTGATGAACATCTAAAGTATGCACAATGTAGTCCCCTTTATTAGCATAATTAGGAAATAACACCAGAAGGTGTACAGATTGATTGAGGTTCATTTCAGTGGCAACTTTAGGGCAAAAAGGAAGGACTGGGCTTCAAGGTCAATCCACCTTTATGGAACACAAAGAGGGGAGGTTTAATGGTAAGAGCCTGCAATTCTGAAACTCTTTTCTCTGAAGTTATCACCACCAGAAGGGCAGTCTTCCAAGAAATAAATTTAAGATCAAAGGATGCAGCAGGTTCAAAAGGCGGCCTAGTCAGAGACTGCAGCACTAGAGTGAGATCCCACAGTGGAGCAGAATCCTTGACAGGAAGACACAAAACAAATACACCTTTCAAAAAGGCCTTGCAGAGGAGAGATGAAAACGTAGGCTCCTTGTTGAGATAAAAATGGGAAATTGATGCCAGATGGACTTTGATCGTAGAAAAACTAGCACCCTCTTGAAAAAAGGGAAGCCAAGAAAAGAAGAATGTCAGAAATAGGAGCTGAAAATGGATTCAAATTCCAACCTTTATCTGAGACAAAGAACCTCTTCCATTTGCTTCTGTAAACTTTCTTAGTATATGATTTTTGAGAAGCAAGTATAATGCCCATCACAAGGGATGCAAGCCTGGACTTAGCAAGAATCACTGGAATTGGACAAACCAAGCTGTCAGATGGACGGTATGCAGACGGAGTGACAGATGGGAGATCAGATTGAGCACCCATGGGGGGTGCTTCAGATGAGACCTTAGGAGAAGGAACCACACCTGCCAAGGCCAAAAGGGGGAAATGAGGATTAACTGCATCCTGAGGCGTCTTGCTTTCTGAAGAACTCTGGGAATCAATGGTAATGGTGGAAAGGCATAAAGAAGTCCCTAGGGCCAATCGTGCATCAGAGCGTCCCTGGGGGACTGCCCCTCTGGGGGGATCAGAGCAAAGCAGTTGCTGCATTTGTGGTTGGCAGGGGAAGCAAACAGACTGCAGCTCGGTTGGCCCCACCAACAGAAGATCTGCTTTACCATAACTGGGTTCTGGGATCACT
Source organism: Protopterus annectens (assembly GCF_019279795.1). Classification (NCBI taxonomy): domain Eukaryota; kingdom Metazoa; phylum Chordata; order Ceratodontiformes; family Protopteridae; genus Protopterus; species Protopterus annectens. The sequence continues at coordinate 1,599,214,703 of NC_056733.1, forward strand.
CATGAGGGGTCAAAACAGCCCTGCTCAGCTTGTCCACCAGCTTGCTGGATGCTCTGGGAATGTGCAGTGCAAGAAGAAAGCACCCAAAGGACATTGCCCACTCCCAAACTCTCATGGCCTCACGACAAAGCAGACAGGAATGTGTGGCCCCTTGCTTATGTACCACACAACAGCCATGTTGTCTGTGTGAACTGCAACTGTCCCGAGAGGAAGGCAGTCCTGAAAGGCTTGCAATGACAGAACTGCTCTCATCTCCAGAATGTTGATGTGCATTTTAGTCTCTGACTGGGATAACGTCCCTTGAACAGTCTTCCCCTGAAAATGCCCCCCCCCCTAGAAGGGAAGTGTCCATGGTGACCATGGCCACGGGCACTGGGTGGGGGGAATGACCTGCCTGCTAGGAGGTCTGGGGAGTGAATTCACCACAACAGATGTCATCAGCAAACTGGAGTAAGCCTTATGGGAGCAGATGGGGGATGAGAAAGAGCTGACCATTGAACCACCAGGGTCCAATGCAGAACCCTTATGTAATACCTGGCCAAAGGAACCAGATAAATGGTGGCTGCCATTGAACCCAAAGCTCTTAGAATGAGAGATGTTGGAGGATGAGTCTTCTCCAAAAGAGATTGAATGTGAAACCGAATAAGAAGTACACATCGAAGGGGGGAGGAGCTGCAATCTCCAAAGTAGTGTCCAACTGACTGCCAATGAACTCCACCTGTTGAGACAGAGACAAGGAGGACTTGGCAATGTTCACTGTTATAGCCAGCTGATGAAAGAAACTGAGTGGTCTCCACCAGTTGATGCTATGTGGCAGCTGCGAGGAGCCAATCATCAAGGTAGGGAAACACCTGTAATCCATGCAGCCTGAGATGAGCTGTTACCACTGTCATGCACTTGGTGAACACCTGAGGAGGTGTGGTGAGACCAAAGGGCAGGGCTCTGAACTGGAAGTGATCTGCTCCTATGCAAATGCAGAGAACTCTCCTGGATCTCCTGTATATTTTGATATGATAGTAAGCATCCTGGAGATGGACAGAACACATCCCAGTCATTCTTGTGCAGAAGGAGCACAATAGACTGCACAGTGAACATTTGAATCTTCAGCGTCTTGACTGACAGACTTAGCTGACTGAGGTTTAGAAATGGACGCAGGTCCCCTGTTTTCATGGGTACCAAAAAGAAGCGGGAGTAAGTTCTGGATCCTCTCTGTCCAGTGGGGACCTTTTGGATGGCTCTTTTTAAAAGGAGGTTGTTGACCTCTAGATAGGCTAACTCTCTCAGACCGGGTGGCATGTCGGGGAGAGATCTGCATTTTGGCAGTGGTTCGGAAAAGGGAATACAGTAGCCCTTGGATATGATTTTTAGCACCCATTCGTCAGTCGTGACTTTTACCCAGGTTGAAGGGTGCAAAGATAAGTGGTCCCAGACTGCATCCAGGAAGGGACAGTCAGCCAATGCCTTAGGGATGCTGAAAGGGCTTGTCGGAGAAAGGCTCCCTAGAGCCCTGGTTTTGTGGGCCTCCACTGCCTCTAGGGCGGCATCGACCACTGAATATTCTCCCCCGTCCCCTGGAAGTGGAATCCTCTGGAACCTTCTGAAAGGAAGACTGTGACTTGCAGAACCACATCTTCTTGCTCACCCGTTGTGTCTTGGAAAAGGACCTCTAGGGGGTAGAGAATTTGATCCCTACCGTCAACAACATCATCTCTTCTTGCTCACTGTGGGTCAAAATTTCCTTAACACTAGGTCCAAAGAGGGTTGAACCATCAAAGGCAACTTGAAGTAAATGATGCCTTAAAGGACTCTGCAAACCTACATAAACAAAGCCAGGCATGACGCCTTACAGCAAAGCCTGCGCCTGCCGCCCATGAGGTACCCCACAGCATTGGATATCAACCTCATGGACAAGTTAGCAATGGAAGAAAGAGTGGCCAGCTTGGGAGAAATGGTGTTAAAGTCCTCCGCAGGCATGGAATCCATGAGAGAATTGGTATGCTCCTTTATCAAATCCCTCTGAAGACCGGTGAAATGCGTTAGGCAATTTAAGGCTCGCAGGGTGAAAGAAGCCAATGCGAACACCCGCTTTTAGAATCTATCATTGCTCTCAATTCTCAACTGGGAGGCTGGACAGATGAACTCTGCTCTGCCAGTTCTTTCTTGGTGGTGGCAGCTACTACAATACCATCAACCGGAACTGCCTTGGACCAAAAAAATGTTGTCAGATGGGGGACTCAAGAACTTGTCCGCTCTCTTGGGTACTGGCTCCACTGTATCGAGTTCCTTCCAAGCCCTGCTGGCAAAGAGGTTGATCAAGGGGTCAGCAGGGGGGACACCCAAGAGGTAGATAGGCCCATACCAAAATCTTCCGGAAACATGGTTTCCTCCAAGGACGTGGGCTGGGCTGACCAACCGCCCTTCACCTGAAGAATCTCCAGAATGTCTCCTAAGGAGACATCGAACGGTGACCTTGGGCACCCACCCCCCTCAGCGATATCCATGTCCTCTGTGAGAGTCTCCATCTGGGAGTCAAGATGTCTCCTCTTACATGTCCTCTTCTGAGGAATTTCCTCCACAGGAGGCTCACGGGAAGATTAGGAAGAGGCAGGGACCCCGATAGGGGTAACTGCCCTCAGAGGCTAGTTCAAACGGGCTGTCCAGGAGCAGGATGAGAGAGTCCACTCAAAATCTGAGGCTGGGATGGAGTTTGGCGAGCAGGGGAGGCCCCTCTGAGAGCAGAGAGAGATCTTTCCACAACCCAGAAAGCAGAGGGACTGGACAAAGTCCTCTCTCCCTCTCCCATGGACACCACCATGAAGGAGGAGGAAGCGGACCCCACTGGCAGCTCCAACCCTCCAGGAAAGACCGACCTGGAACTGTCGGGGGCCGAAGTACCAAGGGGCAGAGAACATTCCGAAAATCCCAGACCCGAACCCACCCCATAGACTCCAGGGTGACAACCCAGACCAATGGCCCTATCTACCCTGGGGGAATGGGAGTAGAACTGGCCACAGACTCAGATGAGGTAGGGAGAAAAGGAGCCACGTACACCCCCACCACCTCCATGCTGCATGCTGTCTCCCCTAAGTCCAATCCTCAAGAGGTCGGATGAGGAGAAAACAAACTAGAAGTAGGAGAACGTTCCCTAATCCTGTGGGCAGGGGAAGGCAAAAGCACCAATTTGATTTGAGCTTTCAAAAAGGACAGCATCATCCTGTCCATGTCAGAGGGGAGGATGCTCCTGGAGGATCGTGAGGAAACAGGGGATCTATCTGGAGACCCATGTCGTGACCCTGAGGGTCTTCTCCAATAGTCCAGGGAATAGCTCCTATGTGGAGGGGAAAACAGCCAATCCCCTCCCAAAGGGTCTGATGGAAGATCCTCCACAACAACGGAATCCAACACGGGCCTCTGATCCAACTGTATCTGATCGAAGGAAGGGTTCTTGAGTCCCTCAGATCCAAAGGTGTCAGATCCGTGACTGGCCTGCTCTGGGTCGGATCTGAAGGCCTCGATCTGGAGACCTTGGATCTGGGAGTCAGCTCTGAAACCCTTGGATCCGAAGACCTGGGACCAGAGTCCTTCGATCCGGGGGTAGACTCTCTTGGAGGTATTCGGATCAGAGACTCTCAGATCCAATGCTGCTAAGGTTGGAGTCAGGTCCAGGAATCTGGGATCCAACAGCCTAGCTTTCCTGCCTGACACCTCGCAGAAGAGGTAGCCTTTCTTTTACTGTCAGAGAGGCCAACCTTGGTCGAAGGCTCTTGACAAAGGGACCCCTCCCCGAACCATACCCTTTAAGAGAAGCTTGTTCTGGTGCTCGACCAGGGCCCTCGGGTTGAACATGGCACAAATGCCACATTCAACCTCTAGGTGGCCGGTGCCGAGACAGTAGAGGCATTCCTCATGCGAGTCAGATACAGGCATCTTCTGACTGCATGAGGAGCACCTCTTAAAACCTGAGGGTTTCTCTGCCATAGCAAAAGAAAAAGAAACAACCAGAACCCTTAGGGATGAGCAGAAGAGAAGCTGAAAAACTAAGCAAAAGTCCTGACTACCAAAAGATACAGCCTAGAGAAAATACAGTAACACTAAACTCAGAAAGTCCCAAAAAATGCAAAAACAAACACTCAAATGAAATTCTTAACCTGAACCACACTACAAAAGGGCACTAAAAACCAAACCCAAAAAAGTACAAATGGGAGGGGTGAAAAGAACTATTGAACACGACTGGAACACTCACAGAAAGAAAAGGCAAGAATAAAGAGGAGAAGATATAAAAAAAAAATTTAACCTACTGCTTGAAAAACTAGAAGTTCCAAGGAGCTGACCAATCTGTGTCTGTCTGATAGCGCGGCAAATGAGATTCTGAGGGGTTAGAGGGCAGCAGAGCATCATGAGAGTGGAGGAGCTTAAGCTCAGCTGTTGGCTAAGTGTGCCGGCTCGGATCCAATGTCGGATCCTAGACCCATACGTGATGAATGGTGACTAGGATAACATCAGATCAGAGCCTTGGACCCACAGCTCCTAAAGGTGCTGAAGTCGGAACCCAAAGGATGAATTGGACGAAAAACTACATCATCTGATTTCTTATTAACAACCTTAAACTGTTTACCCATTTGCCAAAGCAGAGAAAATATCTTAAAGGTCTTATCTCAAAATCAATATATGTCTAGGCATAGTTATGCATCTGTTTTGAGGGTTGTGCAGATCCAGGTCCTTGCATCAGATTGATTTTTTTTATATATATTGGTTTTGAAATTAGAAAGGTTACTAGTATGTTTAAGGGACAAGGAGACAGGAGTTCCAGGAGTGGGCTACATAAATGGAATATAGAGAGGCTCCTGCTGACATCATGGCTTGTAGGGAGTGATGATCATTTTGCTCTCAGATCAAAGCGGCCTAGCAAGGGGGTTCATAGGTTCATTGGTGTTTACTAGGCTAACGATCACAAGGACCTTTTTAAGCCTAGCCATGCATCCCAAATCTCTGACAAGTTCTGATACCCTTGGTAAGTGTAAGCATGTGCCTGGGAGACGAATTATTTACAGGTTACCTGTTTGCATTAGAGACATAGATGCCAAACCAGAGATGAATTTCCAGTTTCCCATCCAGTTGTCCAAGTTGCACTTGAATTGGGTTAGGGAGGAACTCTGCTTTACATGGACGGGGAGCCTGTTCCATAGACGGGGTAGTCTCTGGGATACATACCTATCTCTCCAGCAGGTCCTATTTATATCAAAGACAAGGTTTAAATCTTTAGAATGGGTAATTCTGATACTGTTTGTTTTCTGGATATGCAGGAAGTCCAGCAGAATGGGGTCTGACAATGTCCTACATGCCAGGCATAGATCTCCCCTCAAAAGCCTGAAGGAGACAGAATACAGGAATAGGGCCGTGAGGCGGTCTGCATAGGACATATTACTTACATCCTGTATTCTTTTAGTAAAGAACCTCTGTGGACATTCCAGTTGTTGGATATACCTGGTTAGGTACATACCAAAGGGGGCACTGTACTCAATGAAAGGTCTGATAAATGCTGAATACAGTGGAACAATGACGCCCTTGGACTTGGAAGCCATATCTTTGTTTATGAGTTGCGCAACACAGAATGATTTCCTCAGCACTGTAGACACGATGATCAAAGGCTAGATTACTATCTGTGTGTGTCCCTAAGTCCCTGACTACTGGGTCAACTCTAAGGGGTGTGTTGTCAATATGATAGTTACCAGGGACGGATGACTTCCCAAAGGATACTATTATGCATTTCTTGGCATTTAATTTTGGTCCATGACTCTGACATCAGTTGTTTGTGTCAGCCCCTCCTGGAGAACATCTGTGTCAGTGCGCGATTCAATCACAGCTCCTAATTTGTAATTATCTGCAAATTTAGTCAGCCAGAGACCACTAACATTGGCCTTGATTTCTGAGAAGTAAATGCCAAAAAGTAGCGGTCCAAGGACTGATCCCTGAGGGACGCCACTTGTGACTGGTCTCTTTGTAAAGGTGGACTCCCCAATTCTAACTTCCTGGGTCCTGTATGTGAGCCAGTTGGCTATCCACTGGGTGACAAAAGGGTCTGTACCTAACTTCTTGAGTTTGTCAACAATGCCCGAGTGGGGTATTGTGCCACATGCCTTGGCCAGGTCAAGGTAGGCAGTGTGAACAATTTTGCCCTCATCCATTGCTTTGGTGACCTTCTCAAAGAAGTCCACCAGGTTGAGTAGGTTTGACGAAACCAAACTGGGTTGGGTATGGTGTCTGGAGGTTTGCTATGTGTCTTCTGATCATCTCCATGATAATTCTTTCCATGGCTTTACATACAAAACTAGTTAGACTTATGGGTCTGTAGATGGCCCACCTTTGTGCAGAGGGATGACTGTTGCCTTTCTCCATTCATGAGGCACAAAGCCTGTTTGGAAGCTACAGTTAAACAGTAATTCCAGAGGCCCTGACAGATCATGTTTCATGCTGTTTAGAAGACATCCTGGGATATTGGCTGGGCCCATTGATGCAGTGTTCTTGGTCTTAGAGAGAGCATTAAGGACCTGTTCCCTAGTGATAGTAGGGGAGTTTATCAGCCTGGAGGTTTCCTATACCTTCTGGCTCCATATAGGTGGCTCCATTTACAATGAGCTCTGCACACAATAGTGTACTGCCTTTGAGGTTGTGAACATAGCTAAAGAATGCTTTGTGGTTGTCCTTGGCCTGGCTGGGAGGCCAAACTTACCTCAAATTTGGCTTTGGTAGGCTTTATTTGTCCTCTGAGTTGTTTAGTTTGATGAGAGTGTTTTTATCCTGCTGGGTGCTGCACCTTCTAATTTTTGCCATGATTTTCTTCCTCCTGTTATACATCTGAGTGATTTTGTGATTCCACCAGGGTGGATTGTTTTTTGAGTTAGTTCTGCACTTCTTCCTGGTGGGTACAGCTGCCTCTATACCGCTATTAACATGCTTGTACAGGATTCTGTGAACAATTCTGCATATACAGGATTCTGTGAACAATTCTGCACAGGCAGAAGTGTTCTCAGGGTTTATGGGGGCTTGAAAGTTTGCCAGGTTCTCACTTAATAGCAGGAGGTTAGCCTTAGAATAGTTCCAGAATATTCCTGGTTTAGATGGGGGTCCAGGTTTTATTTTTACTTCAAAGGAGACCATTCTGTGGTCTGACCTTACCAGGGAAGACATTACAGTAGGGGGTGTGCAGCAGTCTCCTATATTAGTGAAGACCAGATCCAGTATGTTTGCACCCCTAGTTGGTGTATTGACTATCTGGGTCCAGGGAGTTTGTGTTTACAAAATCCAGGAATCTCTGTGCATGGTACGTTTGCTGTTGTATAGGATATCCAGTTAATAGTGGAGTAATTAAAGTCACCCATGAATATGGTACGGGATTGGATGGTTAGTGTTTCTAATAAGTTTAAATACATGGTATGGGTTTCCTGGCTCATACAGGGGGACACATAGCTTGCAAGGAAGTGGTATTGGATTTTACCTATGATAATTTGAACACGGTGCAGCTCAAGAGCATTGTCTTGTTTGACCAGTATATTTATTTTTGATGTAAACAGAGACACCTCCACCTTTAGTCCCTGCCTGTGAAGTAGCTGGTCTAAATGTGTGGAAGGCATTATAACCTTGCACTGTTGGTGTGTGCTCTGCATCTTTAAACCATGTCTCACTGACAGCGCAAACATCAGCATTCTATAGGGTAAAAAAAGCTTTTAGGGAATGGAGTTTTTTTTGTTTAGACTCCTAGCATTGAGCAGTAATACCTTTAGATTTTCTCGGTTTTAATTTGCTATGTCAGAAGTATTTTCAGTTTGGCATTGCCTAAAAAAGGCACTATGGGGAAGACAATGTTTTAGCTAATATTTGAAAGCCTACAGGGGAGAGGTGCAGACCATACCTGGCAAAGCAGCATTGTCTGTTGACCATCTGCTTCCATGCTGACAAATATTGCACCCCCTTAGAATGACACCAGAAACTCAGCCAATTATTGAAGTCAATCATCTTCTGCTCGTATTGTGGCATCATCCTTGGAGAAGGGAAAATGCTGCTCAATGTTAGTCTCATACCAGTCTGACACACACATTCCGAGAGCTCTATGATGTCTCCCTCATATAGTCTAGGGAGGCACGTCTCAGGTCATTTACTCCCGCATGCACTATGACTAAGTCATATTGGTAATTGTGGTCCAGTGCCCTGAGTACATGCGTAATGTGGCAGATCCTAGCCCCTGATAAGCAACTGACCATAACTTTCTCCTTGCTCAGCCTGGTGAGAGGGACATCAGTATGTCTCACGATGGAGTCTCCAATGACTAGAATGTTGGATTGTGTGGTGACTTGCCTTATGGACTTAGAAGTAGAGACTCTGGGAGATGTAGCTCTATGTGTTGATGTGGGTGTTGTTCTAAAAGAGCTCAACTGGGGGTGAAGAGGGTATTTCTTATGCGTACTTTGTCTAGGATGTCTTTGTGGTTTAGAAAGGTTACATTCAAGTTCCTCAGCATATGTGGGTTGATATGTCTGCTTTGAATTGTGCGTGATGGGTGCAGCATGTGTACTACTGACAATTTTATTGAGATTAGGAGTGTATGCATGCAATAAGTCTAGTAGAGCTTTGCTTTATTTTGGTTTGTACATTAAATTGTGGGCTACAAGTAGTTGGTGTGAGTTGCTTGGGTAATTCAAGCGAACACGTTGTTTTAAGGATAATCAGTGATAGGTTCTGTTTGATGAGTTAGCAGCAAATTTTGTTATTTTACTGTAGTACTGGTTTAGTTTATTTTGGATGGAAGCTTGAAGGTTAAACAGTACTGGGGAGCTATACAGTAAAGTGGGGAGTAGAAATGTAGAGGCCAGCAATTTCCTGGATGAATCAAGTTAAGTATATTTTTGTTCCATCTAGTGCCTGTATCTTTGGTGAGTTTTTTTGATAACTTGTTGATGTTATCAATTGGCATGCCTATTAACTTGGTATGGAGGATGATTCTACAGGGATGTTATCAAAGGCTGATAATTTTGTTTGAAGTTTTTGTGTGTGTGCATGAGATGGCTTTTGGGAGAATAGTATCAGCTTTTTTTTTTTTTTTGATTGAGTAGAAGCTGAAAGATATTCAGCCAGCTTTCAACTGATGAAAATGACTCTTTGGTGATGTGTTGTACAGCAACTGGGTTATTGGCAAAACAGATAGAATCATCTGCATACAGTATGAGAGATGCTTGATATTTGGCAGAGTGTAGGTTGTTAGTAAATATGTTGTGCACGTGGATCCAGTATGGAATCTTGGGGAAAGTACAGTTGTGTAAAATCTTTCCATAACACCAGATGTCCTTCTCTTCACTGGTGCACTATTCATAACTGAAGAGATCATCTGCCAAGGACAGCCCAGTCTCCAGTCAATATACCAAAGCCTTCAGTAAACAAACCAATGAAAACTGAGACCAAACTAAAAAATAACAACAAAAAGACTAGGAGAAACATCTCTGGAAGCCAAAGCAAAATGTCAAAATGTAATGTGTAACCAAGGCTTTATTAGCGTAACACTTTCGTCCATTAACTACGAACTTCATCAGATAAAACATAATTAAAAGCTCAGTATTTTATACAAAAAATGCTCCAATCAAAATTTGCCATTTCAGTAACAATTAGCCCACCCCCTAAAACGTTAAAAACGTACTGTTAAAAATAGATCAACTGCGTCAAATAAGTCAAATACAGTAAACACATTCCAATATTACAAACTTTGCCTGATTCGTTGGTATTTAAGGCAAAACATCAAAAATAAAAAATATGAATCATGTTAATTAGAAATATAAAAATAGGAATTTCATCTAGCCAATGCTTTCAACTTTAACAGACAAGAAATAGAACAAAAGTCATTTAACCCTGGCCACCTGAAAGCATTAAACCTCAGCTGCCATAGGAGTTCTTTTTTCTCTAGCAACAGGCTAGTAGGGCCCCCTCATGGTCCCAAATTTATGGTGTCTATAGCCATGTACTTAAAACTATGCCTTGGGAATGCCTTAATGTGTTTTGCAAGAAATTAACATCAGACTCCTTTCTAATGGCATATTTATGTTCATAAATTCTGTCTCTAAGTCTACGATCAGTTTTACCGATATAGTAACATGGACAATGTTGGTAATTGGCTATATAAATTAACCCCTTGGAATTACAATCAAATTTATAAGTAATACAATACTTTTTTCCACCCACAAGAAATGTATTACCAATATTGATTTTGGAACACCATGGACATTTTCCACATTGCCCCATTTGAGGGAGTCTGTTTGAAGATGTTCTGCTGACATTCTCCAAAACTGATTTAAAATCGATTCCCCTCCTGAAAACTATTCTATGGGTAAGTCCGAATTTGTCCTTAATTTGGCTTTCCTCCATGAGGATAGCCCAATTCTTAGATAACATTCTGCGTATACCTCCATGTTAGATATTAAATCGAGTAATGAACTGGGCATTGCTCAATGACAAGAGACCTGAATTGGTCCTCATGACTAATAACCTCCCTAATGGGGTTATTACCTGTTCATAGGTTCATAGGTTCATAGGTTTATACTAGGCTATCTGCCCTAAGGCATTTATAAGCCTAGCCCAAATTATTGTGGCTTACGCCACCCCTTATATGAAAAAATACTGTGCCCATTAGTTTGTTGTGCCTCTGTCCAGCAGTGACCCAGAGATGATTCCCGGGGTAAACCTACGATCTCCCATCCACAGGTCTAGATTTCTCTTGAACAGAGTCAGCGAGGTGCTCTGCCTCACATGGACCGGGATTTTATTCCACAGCATAGGGAGTCTCTGAGTGATAAATCTATCCCTCCAGCACGTCCTATTTATATCCGTGCTAAGGTTTAAGTCGCTTGCTCTAGTGGTTTTGGTGGATTTGGATTTTTGAGGTGGAGCATGTCCATTAATTCGGGTTGGACATGGCCTTGTATGTCAGGCACATGTCACCTCTGAGCAGACGGTATGCGACTGAATAGAGCTGGAGTTTCTTCAATCTGGCAGCATATGACAGATTTTGGAGTCCCTTTATCCTTTTGGTGAGGAACTTTTGGGGTCTCTCCAATTGCTGCAGATGTCGGGTGAGATACATCCCGAATGGGGCATTGTACTCGATCATTGGTCTGATAAGTGAAGAGTACAGGGGAACAATGACCTCACTAGATCTGGATGTGAATCCCTTCATGATCAGGTGGGCAATGTAGAAGGTCTTTCTAACCACTTTAGCAATGTGAGTGTCAAAAGAAAGGCCACTGTCAACCTGGGTCCCCAGGTCCCTGATAACCTCTTCTGTGCTTAGTGGATTGCCACCTATATGGTAGCTTGGGGTTACCTTGTTTTTCCCGAAGGGTATGACTATACATTTTTGGTGTTTAACTTCAGGCCATGGCTCTGGCACCAGCTATCTGTTTCCGTGAGTCCCTTCTGAAGGATATCAGTGTCCGATGCACTTTCCACTATGGCGCCCAGTTTGCAGTCATCTGCAAACTTTGTCAGCCAAAGTCCTCCCATGTTGGCCTGTACTTCTGAGAAGTAGATGCCAAACAATAGGGGCCAAGGACCGAGCCCTGTGGGACACCACTTGTGACCGGCTTGGAGTCTGACACAGCGCCAGCAACTCTAACCCTGTGGGTTCTGTCCTTAAGCCAGTTTGCAACCCATCTTGTGACATATGGGTTTACATTTAAGCTGGTAAGTTTTTCTACAATACCCGAGTGGGGTATTGTGTCGAAAGCCTTTGCAAGGTCAAGGTAGGCTGTATGGACTGCCTTTCCCTCATCAATGGCCTTGGTGACTATTTCAAGAAGTCGACCAAGTTCAAAAGGCATGATCTTCCCTTGACAAAGCCAAACTGGGTCGGGTCCAATGTCTGCAAGTCCCCTATATCTTTGTTTATGAGCTCCATTATGATCCTCTCCATAGCTTTGCAGACTAGACTTGTTAAGCTTATGGGGCGGTAATTACCAGGGTCCGTAGAGGCGCCACCTTTGTGGAGTGGGACCACAGTTGCCGTCACGCCACTCCTTGGGCACGTATCCTGTGGTAAGGCTGAGATTAAACAGCTGCCTTATGTGCGGGTTTAATTCCTCATTTAGCTCATGTAGCACACAGCCGGGGACACCATCTGGTCCCATTGATGCTGTGTTTTTAGCTTTAGAGAGAGCAGCTTTCACCTGCGCATTTGAGATGTCCGGGAGGCTACACTCGGCTGGGATAGTTATCTCTCCTTTAGGGGAGAGGGGTGAAGTTTGCACTGAACCTGTCTGCCAGTATGTTGGCAATGTCTGTGGGTTCAGTGATTTTTGTATCATTTTGGACTAATTCTGAGCATATCTGTGAGTTTCCACCCAGGTTCCTAACATAGCTGAAAAGGGCCTTATGATTGTCCTTTGAATCCATGGCAATTTTTCTCTCAAAATTGGCCTTAGTTGATTTTATGAGTGCTCGTAATTTTTACTAATAATGATCAGGGTGACTTCCCTTTTATGGATTTTGTTCTATCATGTAATAGCTTTCTCCTCTTATTGTAAAGTTTGTTAATGGCTGGGGTCCACCAGACTGGACGCTTTGCCCTTTGTGGAAAGAGTCTTGGTTTTATTTGGGATTGCCTGATCCATGCAGTCCTGGAGGTGTTCATAGAAGGCATTTGTAAGGGCTTCCAGCTTGGGTTGTGGTTTCCTCTGACTCAGGGGCCTTGAAGGATACCACACCAGTCTTGAGTAGTGTGAAGTTTGCTTTAGAGAAGTTCTTCACTATGGTCTTTTTGTTTGGGGTGGGGCGGATGTGGATTTCCAGTGAGATTAGTTTATGATCAGATCTCACCAATGAGGGATATACTTCGTGTGGAGCATTTTGTCCCCATGTTTGTGACAATGAGATCTAGTATATTTTCTCCTCTCGTGGGAACAGTGACTAGCTGTTCCATGGCATTTGAATTTATGAACTCCAGGAACCGTTGGGCTAGAAAGTTAGGGCTTGAGTAATGTTCCCAGTCTATATTCGGGTAGTTGAAGTCACCCAATATGATGGTGTTTGGAGATACATTTATACCCTCCAGTGTCTTCAGGAAGGCTGTGTGGGGTTCCTGAGTTTGAGAGGGTGGCCTGTAGCATGCTACAATTTGTAGAGCAGTTTTGCCTATTGTTAGTTGCACCTGGATGGTTTCAAGCTTCATGCGTTGCCACCAACCTGGAGGTGTGAGTATCCTTTATGAATATGGATACACCCTCCTTTTGTGGAGTGGTCCGGGTTTTGGGGCCGGAACGCATGATATGAGGTAAAACCTAATAGTGCCGGGTGCTCTCAGGAGCCTTGAACCAGGTTTCAGTTACAGCACAGACATCGATGTTCTCCATACTGAGAAGGGCCTCGAGTGCGTGCATTTTGAGATTTAGACTTCTGGCATTGAGCAGCATTACCCTCAATTTCTTCCCATTTTTGTTTTCTAGGGTGGTAGGTTTAGAATTTGAGCCTTGCCTAAAAAGGCACTATGGGGGTGGCAAGAGCCTTAGAGAATATCACGAATCCCAGGGGTGACAGGTGCAAGCCGTCCCTTGCGAAGCAGCGTGGCTTGTCAAGCATGTCATCCCAGGCAGACAGACACTGGATCCCCTTTGAATGACACCAGACATTAAGCCAATTGTTAAAGCTGATCATCTTGTCTCTATATTGTGGCATCATTCTTGGTGACGGAAGGATACTGCTCAGGGTTAGGGTCATACCTGCCTGGGCTACATAATCAGAGAGCTCCTCTATGTCTCTTTTCATGCAGTCCAGGGAGGTACGTCTCAGGTCGTTCACACCAGCATGGACAATAACTGTGTCATATTTGTACTTGCTGTGGAGTGACCCGAGTGCTTGTGTTATGTGGCGGATTCTAGCGCCCGATAGGCAGCTTACTGTGACCCTCTCCTTGTTCAGCCTGGTGAGTGGGACGTCAGTGTGTCTGACTATGGAGTCACCTATGACAAGTATGTTTGGTGTTGTATTTGGCCTTAAGGGCTGTGACTGCTTTGCACACTGCTTTTGTGGTTTATGTGTTGCTTTTGGGGTGTCTTGAGGTAGCAGTTGTTTGGGTGTCTGCTTTGGAGGCCTCTGCTGTTTAGGTAAACTTTTACTCAGAGCCTCCGAGTATGTCTTTGTGTGTTTATGTGTTTGATTCAGTGGAGTGGTAGCATTATGTGAGGCTGGTTTTGTGGTGTGTGTAGTTGCCTTCTCCTCCTGTCTGGTCTTGCCAGTCCTGAGTTGAGAGAGCTCAGCCTCCAGTTTGGCTAAATAGCTGCATCTCGCAAGTATTTGTGTTATGTGGGAGGAGGAGAGGGTTGTCTGTGTACATGAGGCAGTTATAACATTGCCTCAAGATTCCCAGATTCACCAGCTGGACCGAGAGGAGATTGACAACTGACCTTTGGACATGCTAGAATAATATTGGGAAATCCTTAATTGAAAACAAGGGCCAGTGGGGAGTGAGGGTGTAGTGCTTTTAATTTTTAGTGCTGACTTATATAATTGCTTTAGTGAGCAAGTGCCAGGTAACTTGAGTGCAATGTGATACAAGTAACTAAATGCAAAACGACAAACAGTAACTTTCTTTCAAGTGAAACAAGGAAATAAGTACAGTAAGCAATGCAGATATCACTAGTGATCCACAGAAGCTGAGAAGTTGCGTATTAGGTGAATTAGCTTCCAGGAAATAACAAGCAAACAAACAACAAGTATATAAACAAAGCTAGATTCAGTAGGCCTGGATCTAGTCTATGATAGAGCAAACAAGGTGAACCAATTTCAGTAAGATACAGTTCAAATATTCAGGCACTATAAACCTTTAACCAGAAAATTCCCAGCTCAGAAGGGCAGAGTCCAGCCTCTTCTCCCACAAGAGTGCAGTCCACGAACCTTCTTAATGTAAAATAACTGGCCTGAAGCCCAAGTGCCTAAACCAGAACTAATACACTTGGACACTGGGCTCTCAATCAGCAGTTCCCAACTTAGAAGGATGAAAGCTACCTGTCCTGCCACCACAGTGCTTGCCACAAACCTTCCTAATGTAAAACAACTGGTCTGAAGCCCAAGTGCTTAATTCAAAAGACTTGAATGATAGCTACACTTTAATCAAGTTACAACCAAGCAGTAATAAATACCATTGAATACTTTAGAGAATGTCTGGATTAGTGCTCAAGTTACACAAACAAAGCTAGATCCAGCAGGCCCGAATCCAGTCTATGCCACAGCAAACAAGGCGCACCAACTTCAGTAAGAAACAGTTCAGATATGCATGCACTATAAGCCTTTAACCAGAAATTCCCAGCTCAGAAGGGCAGAGTCCAGCCTCTCCTCCCACAAGAGTGCAGACCACAAACCCTCTTAATGTAAAATAACTGGCTTGAAAGCCCAAGTGCTTAAACCAGAATTAATACACTTTTAGAATAACAGACACTGAGCCCTCAATCAGCAGTTCTCAACCTAGAAGGATGTAAGCTACCTGTTCCGGCACAACAGTGCAGACCACAAACCTCTCAGTGCAAAACAACTAACTGGTCCGAAGCCCAAGTGTTTAAACCAAAAGGCTTAGAATGAGTTACACCAAGCAGTAATAAATACAATTGAGTATTTTAAGATGATGCAAAAGTAAAAAGAAGTAGGTAAAAACACAAGTACAGTAAAAGCAGATGAAATTTTTTTTTTTTTTTTTTTTTTTCTGAACAAGTGCTGAGATCAAAGAAACAGATTTGAGTGCTGAAACTAGAAAACTGGCTAGTTACAAGAAAAAAAAAAAACAAGCTAGGGAAACCCTAAAATAGGATAGGAAGTAACCTGTTTTTTTCTTGGAGATGACCTCATTCTTTAATTTGGTAAGCAAATGGGAGGGATATCCTCTCAAACATACATATTAGGAAATATTGCAACAGTGATATGGAAGGATATCACCTGTTTTGACAGGTACGAAGAATGAGCAGGAATTAATCCATTACTTAACAGACTGGAGTCTACTGTAAAGGTAGCTGAAGAACCAGTTGGTGGACATGTTTGCAAGTCAAGTAAAGACAGCTGTTTTAGAAGTAGGCTATGGGATACAGTACTGAAGACCTTGGACAGATCCAGAAATATGGCAGAAACCAGTTGCCTTTGTCTCTGGCTAGGTTAACAGTGTTGGTGAAGTTTAGGAGAGCTGTGATAGTGATATATGCTGATCTGAAACCATGTTGGGTGGGGGTAAGAAGGTTGTTTGTTTGTAAATGAGTCACTAATTATGAATGCATTTTTCAAGGATTTTTGAAAGAGGAGAGACAGAATGGCAATGAGTCTAAAGTCGTATATATCCTTGTGAAGAGAGATGATGTGAATTTTTTTTCCATATGGCTGAGACATGTGACTCCTGAACAGACCTATTTACGAGAATGGATGCTGGCTGCTATTTTTAGAAAATCACCACGAATTCCATCTGGAGCTAATGTACTCGGTTTAATTTGTTTGAGTTATTTTTTGATTGTTACGGTGGATACGGGTCGAAAGAATAAAGAGTGAATATTAATGGAACTGGGAGAAGAATGGGATGCAGTCAGATTATAAGAGGTTGATTTGTTTTGAGTTTGGTTGTGAAGTACTTTAGTGATGCTAGAGATAAAGTGATCATTGAAAGTGTTATCTTTTTCTCCTGATAAGCAGTGGGGGGGGGGGGGGGTTGGGATTTGGTTGTCAATTTGGGCCAGGGTGTACTATTTCAGATATGGTGGCCCAGAATTGTCTAGAATTTTTGCAGCATCTATTCTGCAAATTGGAATAATAAAATTTCTTGTCAAGTCTGAGCTGGCATTTGGCTTTATTTCATATGCATTTATATTGTTGAAGATTTTTTTTTCTTTTTTTTCATTATTGAGCCATGCTTTCTAGGCTTTATCTCTATTCCTCATTAATTTCCTATTGGTAAGAGTTAGCCATGAAACAGATTTGTTTTTCACTCTTTTAAGCTTAAGGGGGTCATGCTGTTTAGTAGTTCCATAAATATTTTATTAAAATAGGCAACAGCATCATCTAGAGGCAAGATTTTTGGATGTTCCAGTTGTGAGACTGCATAGAGGTATTAAACAGTCTTGAGTCAAAGTTGCTCATGTTGTGAGATGATTTATACGTCTGTTCCCTAGAAGAAATACAGCATTCTCTTGTGGCCTATATGGGCAGGTGGTGACTAGGTCTGCTTGCGAAGGTGCAATGGGAAGCTATATTGTCATAGTGACTTGTTAACCAATTCAGGGTGGTAGTTTTATTGTGTTTCATGTTGATTCTGGTAGGATCAGTGATAAATAGGGAGAAATTGTATAGGTTTACAGTTGTTATCTCAGAGGTGAGATTTGACCAGTTGATGTTAACATTATCTACTATAATTGTATCTGTGTAAAACTGTGGAAGAGCCAAGATAGGATGTCCTCCAATGTGCTGATATTGTCTCCAGGTGGGATATAAAGGGCTGCTATGCACAGTTTTATAAACTTTTAGTTTGGATTAACAAGTAGTTTGTCATTAAGAAACGAAGGTATGTGAGATTTGTAACACTTCATTTAAGAAAAGAAATTGTCATACTGTCCGTTGATCTATTTTCTTTTTGCAACTACTTTATAACATCAACATGCAAGTTTAGAGCCTCTGCCATGTGTCATCTCTTATTTTTTTTTTTCTTGAGCAACATAGCTCACTAATTTGGCACTTTCTCTACATCTCTTTTAAATGCTGCCATAAGAGTTCATCAAAGTTCTTTACCTGGCAGTTCCTAAGGTAAATTATCTCTGAGGCCCTCACTATGCATCGCAACTCTAATGCTGCTCATCATATTCTCTCCAATGCTTTTCCAACAGCTGTGCTAACCTTCCATACAGAATTTTTTTCTTCTTTCCAGTACCAAGCATCAACAGCCAGTACTCACTAAGTTTCAGTGTTAACTGCAGTCAGCTCTGGAAAGTAGTTAACTCAAAAAAGAGAAAACTTGTAAAAGGACTAGTTAGAAAACACATCTAAATCCTAAAGCACCATTACTGAAATTCTGCAATGGAAATATTTTAAAGCTTGCACTAGAGGCAACTACAGCTAAAGTGAAGTGGGCTTTGACTGTGGTATTTTCTAATAGTCAGTTGGCCTCCTGATGTCAAAGTATTGTACAGCGCTGGCAATCTAAATGGAAAATGTGTGTGTGGCAACTGTCAGCAAATCCCTCCATGGAGTGAGAGGAATTCTTGGGCCCATTTATAAAACCTATGATAATGGTGAACATCCATCTGAAGGGATTTTTCTCTCTCTCAGCTTCCTCTTCAACAAAAGCCAGGAAATGAACCAGTTCAACAATAATTAGTAAGCCACCTTCAAAAGGAAGCACAGCTCCATCCTAACTGACATTTGACCCTTGGAAAACACCAAATATGGTGTCCTAAAATATGAGAACCTAAAATACTTGGTAACCCATGCATAGAGGTGACAACAACCAATGAGAGAGACAGAATGACTTCCAGGAAACTAAATTTATTGTTGCCAAGATGCATGACTCAAAGAGTAAACAGCTAAGCTTATAAACTATAAAGTTCAGGTCCAACAGAGGAGAAGGATCCCTCTAAGGAGAAGCAAGATACAGCCCTCCTTTAAGGAACTGCTTCACCAGCCAATGATCCAGATGTGCTGAAAAAACTTTCACACATCCTGGCCATGGAGTAACAGAACACCAACTTATGCACGTCTCAATGAGAGGTCAAAATCACCTTTAAGCTAAGTGGCTGAAGTAGTAGTTGATATGGTTTTAGATAAAATGAGAACTATTTTCACATGGAGGCAACAGCCTAGAGGACTGCTTCCCTGCTGCATCAATGACCTTGAGTTCCCAATTGGCAAACCTAGAAGAATGAGAAGACCAGAAAAAGAAGCTGGGCTCTGAGAAGGTGTCAGCTGTCACCCTAACCATGAGGGCATCTTCTGCTAAAACAGGGAGGGTTATCCCAGTCTCCCCAGGAATCTGAGAGCGTGAAACTACACTATTCTCAACCACCAAGGGCTAACAAGTTTGGCCTTTCAGTCCCTTAAACATTCAACATAACATGGAATCAACAAGAATATGTAGAGAGGCTGACCATGCTGAGGACACAGAAGGCAACATCAGTTACTCCTCCATGTCCTGCTAAACAGAGGAAAGGCTGCATTCTCACAGGTGGCAAATATATTAATCTCTACAGTGTCCCAGAAGTCTCGGGCATGTATAGCCTCCTGTACACAAAGGAGGACATGTGCTTATTCTTTCTTGCCTATTGAGGTATGACATAAATGGCCATTTGACTAGATAAGAAAAGACATCATCAGCAGCTTAATCTCAATACCCAGATTTGTTTTGAGCTATTGCGCAATGGTACCTCCTATACCGAGTCAACAGATATTGCCAATATACTGGCCGACAGATTCAGTGCCAACTTTACCCCCCCCCCCTCGAAGAACCAATCACAATACCAGTAGACTGCCAGGCACCCAGTATTACTGCTGCACAGGTTAAAACAGCACTGTCCAAGACCAGGAATACAGCTTCTATGGGACCTGACAATATCCCTAGCTGTGTTCTTCATGAACTACACAGTGAACTGGCACCTCACCTGTGTGCCCTGTTCAATCACAGCCTCACCTCAGGCTTTGCCCCTACCAAATGGTGGACTGCTACAGTCATCCCTCTCCACAAAGGAGGAGTGGCTACAGACCTTGGGAACTATTCCCCATTAGCCTGACGAGTCTGATATGCAAAGCTATGGAATGCATCATCGTGGACCTAATAAACAAGGATATAGGGAAGCTCCAAACTCTGCATCACAACACAGTTTGGTTTTGTGAAGGGTAGATCATGCCTGCTCAACTTGGTCAACTTCTTTGAGTCAGTCACCAGAGATGTGGATGAAGACAAGGTGGTTCATACAGCCTACCTTAATCTGGACAAGGCCTTTGATACCATTCCCCACTCAGGAATCATAGAAAAACTCACTAAGCTAGGCATCAACCCCTATAACACGAGGTGGGTTGCAATCTAATCTAGCTCACAGATAGAACCCACAGTGTGAAAGTAGCTGACTCCAAGTCAGACTGCTGACTAGTCACAAGTGGAGTCCCACAGGGTTCGGTCCTGGGTCCTCTCCTGTTTGGTATGTACTTCTTGGACGTCCAAGCCAACAAGAAGGGACTCTGGCTGGCAAAGTTCGCAGACGATTGCAAGTTGGGAGCCATTATTAACTCCCCAAGTGATATTGACATCCTACATAAAGGCATCACTGAGACCAACGACTGATATCAGAGCCACGGCCTTAAGATCAATGCCAAAAAATGTGTCCTCATCCCCTTTGGGAAAAACCCAGTTCTCATGAATTACCACATCGATGGTAGTCCACTGAATACAGAAAGTGTTATAAGAGGTCTGGGAATGCAGGTTGACAGCAACCTCTCTTTTGACCACCACATTGCCACTGCAGTCAGAAGGTCCTTCTATGTGGCACATCTCATTACTAAAGGTTTGCATCCAGGAAGAAAGAGGTCATTGTCTCCCTCTACTCTTCCCTCATTAGGCCAATCATTGAGTACAATGCCCCATTTGGCATGTACCTCACTAGACACCTGCAACAACTTGAGAGGCCGAAAAAGTAACTCACAAAGAGGATCTTAGGCCTTAAACACTTGTCCTACATGGACAGACTAAAAAAACTCCAACTATTCTCTGTCTCATATCACCTACTTAGAGGCGATCTCTGCTTGACTTACAAAACCATGTCTGACCCAGCTCTGTTAGAAATGCTACTTCTAAAGAAATCCCAATCCCTCCACACCACATGCTCCAGAGACCTCAACCTTATTACCACAATCAACAGAACTTGCTGGAGGGACAGGTTCATAACCCAGAGACTGCCCATGCTATGGCATAGACTTCCCATACATGTCAAACAGAGCACCTCACTGGCCCTCTTCAAGAGAAATCTTGATGAGTGGATGGGAAATAGAAAATTCACCCCTGGGATCACTCCAGTGGCTCTACTCGACATGGGGAACTAAGGTTGAGTGGCACTATGCCAGGGTAATCCTATGGGCTAGGCTTGTAAAGGCTCCAGGGCCATTAGCCTAGTACACACCTATGAACCTATGAAAGGTCTTTAGGGCTAGGACAGCCGCTCTGAACTCCAGTGATTGTTGAGGAGACCCCCGCACCATGTGGAATCATATATGAGTTCACCCGCTTACAAATGAAATGGCCATCATCACATACTGCAATGGTTTCAGCTGAAGTAATAAAGGACCACCAAAAGCATGAAGGATGGGATGTTCACCATGCCAGGATATAGATGAAATGGCCTGATATCAACAGAAGGTCAGTGAGTACTTGGTCACTCAACTATTGATGCCTCACACTCCACCACGACATCCTCACCTACAGGCATGTACACATCAGTGTACAGAATACTGCAGCAAACAATCCTAGATGATATAACAGACTCCAAATATAACCCTGCACCACCCAGGTAGCCATGGTCATGATCACCATGTCCCTCACCGCTATCAATAACAACTTAAAATGAAAAATGACCATTTCTCCGTGCTTATGTTGGTAATACTCTGAGCAGAATTAATGGTAACCCTAGTATCTGCAGTCACTATGCAACAGCCGCAGGAGGTCAATTCAGAGGAATCCTTTCACAACGCCACTAACATGATCATCGAATAAGGGCGACACAAGGAGATCTTTCTCATACAAGATTTCAGCTGCTATGACTAACAGTTTGGTGAACACGCTGAGTGATGAAGAATGCCCAAAAAGCAGCCATTTGCAATGAAATAGATGGCTATCATCAGTGAACTAGAAGAATGTCCTGCTTAGACCTCAAATACTTGCATATCAAAATGCATTTCATGTCTGGTGACAGCATCCAGGTACAAAGGGTGAGCAAAACAACCCTACAAAGTGGTCATCTGTACTCAGACAAACCAAATATGCATGCCAAAGTAGCTAAGGTCCAAAGACTGGAAAAAAATTGTCTAGTCCCTTTCAAACTCAGGAAAAGACAAGAGTCAAACCCACACAATTCCTTTAAAACTAAAACAAGCTCTGTATCCCTTCATATAATACAGCCCAGGCCTGTCTAAAGAGTTCTACTTCAGAGGGCTAATTTGCCAGAGGAGCTCTTTCTTGGGAAGACCAATGAGTTAAGGACAGGTCCAAAAGCAAGACATCCGGAATTAACCAGCCCTCTGTACTACTTCCCCAAGAAATTCCAAAATGGGAGTCCCCACAGGCATTCCTAGATCTGTTGCAGTGATACCGAACAGGATTATCTTCATGGATGATACAACCTGCAAGAGATGGGGGCATAAAGATGTTAACCTTCATTTTCATTCATAAATTGCAAGGAGGCAGTTTCCTCTTTTGAAGTTGGCTAGGTTGGCTAGGCATGGAAGATGAAGAGAATATAGTGGAGAGGTGATCACAAATGGACTCCACAATGTCGAGGGCCTGTCTCCTCCTATGGAGGTTTTAGAATAGGCCCTGGCTGGCCTAGTGAAAAACATTCCTCCTTTATAGCTGAAATGCAGAAAATTTTTCTTATAGGTTCACAGGTTTGATTGCCTAGACTGGTCATCAAGAAACTTCACTGTTACATTTTATATATACAGGGACAGACAGATAGATTAATACACACACAGATATGAATGTCTCTGTGTATATGTTCATAGTTAAGTATTACGCAATCAGTCTATAGACCATTACAAGCCTAGGCAATAAAGCGCAGTCATAATTTCCCTCCAGCCTCAAAAATAGGGCAACACAAGAATGACAGGGGAAGAATTTAAGGTTGCCCATCCAGTTATCTAGGTTTACCTGGAAGAAGGCAAGAATGCTACTCTGGGATATGAATCCATCATGCCAGCATGTTTTATAAGTTGACAAACACTGAGTTCATTTTACCAGTATTTGAGGAACCATTTGTTCTGTGAAGGATTATGAGGTCAAGGAGAGTCAGATCTTTCATGACTCAAAAAAAACTAGACATACATCTATACAAAGGAGTCTATAAGAGACTAAGAAGACAGAGAAGACTGTCGGTTTTTCCATATAACTGAGTGAGTATCTAGTTGGAGGGGAGTGTCACCTGCATGTATGACATTTCCCTTCAGCTCATTGCCCTTGCACCAGATGTTACCATAGTTTAACCGATGTTGGAGCAATTGTGAATTAGTGGAAGGTTGAATAACACCCAATTTACACCCAGCTGCAAACTCAAATAACCATAGGACAGGAGTTTTCACCTGAAGGTCTAAGAAACGGATGCCAAAAAGGAAACATACCAGCAATGAGCCCTATGGTATACAAGTCATAACTTTTATGTTTTCAGAAGTGACACTTGTGGCTCTAACCACATGGGTTCTTTCAGACTAGTCAGCTATCCAAAGCACAACATAAGGATTTATATTCAGATTAATAGAAAAATGTGAAAGGCTTAGTCTCGGGCCAGCAATTCTGTTATGTATTACCTAACTGTTAGCCAATGCTTTGGTGACTTCCAAAGAATTAATGATGTTAAAGAGGAAGGACTTGCCTTTAACAAAGCCAAATTGTTAAGGGTGCAAGACTAACAAACCTTCATTGTCCAGATTAATGGGGTCTGATTATACATTCCACGCTTTACATAGGAGTGTAGTGAGAGTAATGGTTTTATAGTTACCACGATCCATGGTTGGCTCACCTTAGTGTAATGGCATTACAATGGCTGTTTTCCAGACTTCGAACATGTAACTAGTAGAGAGGTTTCAATTAAGTTCATAGGTACTTGCAAGGCTACAGATATGTGAAGATCTTAAGAAGTCTAGCCTTACATTCCCATGGCAGTCTTTAGACCTTATTTTTTTGTATACAAACCCAAAGGTAGGCAGAGCAGAGATTTGTTGGGGCATTTAATTGTTGCCCCTATACAGGAGGAACCTGAGTGCTAAACTGAGGTGAATTTGTGGTTTCCCATCCATCTCTCCAAATTACGTTTGAAAAGAGTAAGAGAAGTACTTTCATTAACATGGAGTAGAAGACTGCTCCACAGAAGAGGAATTCTCTGTGATACATACTGAACCCTCCAACATGTTCTATTTATGTTGCAAAACAGATCGAGATCCTTTGCACAGGTCTTCATATTGCCATTGGACTTGTGAATTTGCAGTAAGTCTAACAGGATACAGTCTGTTGATGCCATATATATATATAAGGCAGAGCTCACCTTACAGTAACTGGTATAATACAGAGAAGAGCGACAAGGCTTTTGATGCTATGCATAGTTTTGTGATTTAGGCCACTGATTTTTGGTGAGAAAGTATTGTGGTTACTCCAGTTGTGCCAAGTGTTTGGATAGGTAGATATCAAAAGAAGGGACACTACATTCAATGACTGGGCTAAAGAGAGTACAGTACAGAGGAATGATTACATTCCAGGACCTGGACATCATACCTTTTCATATAACATGTGTGATGAAAAAGAACTTCCTTATAAAATTCTCAAAGGACATTTCATTGTCAACACAGGTTTCCAGACACCTGACCATGGGATAAACGTTTAAGGGTGTGTTATCAATGAGATTGCCAATGGATAACAATTATACATTTCTTGGCATTCGGTTTTAGTCCATAGTTTTGACACCAGCTATCTGTTTGTGAAAGGCTCTCTTGGAGGATTTTGTTGTCCTATGGGGAGTTCATAACAGCAACAAGTTTACAATCATATGCAAACTTGATCAGCCCTTAAACCTTAACACTGGCTTTGACCTCTGAGAAGTAAATGCTAAGGAGGAGTGCCTAAATAACTGAACCCTGATGTACACTACTACTGACAGGTCTTTTGGAAGAGGTAGGGTTGCTCACCTTAACTTCCTAGTTTCTATTTGTGAGACAATTTGTGATCCAATGCGTTACGCAGTGATTTACATTTAGCTGGGAGAGTTTATCTACAATACCAAAGTGTCAGACGATTTTGAATACCTTTGAGCTGTGTACCAATTTGACCTTATCTACTGCTTCAGAAATCATCTTGAAGAAGTCGACCAGGTTAAGTAGGCAGGATCTGCCCTTGTTGAATCTGAGCTATCTTGAGTCAAAAGTTTGTACGTTACACATGTCCTTATGCAAGGGAATGACTGCTGATGTCCCCCACTCATCTGGCATGAAGCCTGGTTGGAGGTCGATACAGAAAAACCTATGTAGGAACTCTGACAAGTCATGTTTAGGGCTGACCTGTAGAAAGCACGGTATGTTATCTGGCCTCCCAAAAGTAGCGTCCTTGGCCTTGGATAGCATCTTGGGAGATCCGACAGAGGGGTGTGGTTGTAGGTATGTGATCTGGGAATATAGGAGGGGGAAATTTGAGCTAAATTTATCTGCTAGTATATTGGCTATGTCCCCTGAGTCAGAGTATGTTATATCATTTACTATTAGCTCTGCACATGGCTAGGCATTATTTCTCAGATTCTCAAAATAATTAAAGAAGGCTTTGCATCCCTCACCTAGATGGCTACTTTTACCTCAAATCTTGCTTTCGCTGATTTGATCAGGATCCAGATTTCCTTGTTAAGTTTAAGAAGAATTTTATAGGTATCTTTAGAATCAAATTCATTTTTGTGTGCAATGATTTTTTTTTTCTTCTTTTATCATACAGTGTGTTTATATTAGGGTTCCAGCACAGGGTTTTATCTGGGATTGTATTTACTTCTGAGGGGGCAGATGCGTCTATATAGCTATTTATATGTGCACAGAATTTGGCAATAAAGAATTCTGCATAAGCAGAGGGGTCATCAGAATCGCTGGGGCTTTCGAATTTAAACAGGTCATCATTCAGTTTTAGCAGATTAGCCTTGTAATAATCTCTACATACAGAGATTTTGGAATTTTGGATGCATCAGGCTTTAGTCTTAAAGTGAATGTGACTGATTTGTGATCTGATTTTTCAAAGGACGACGTTAAAATTAATAGGGAGCACAGTTGCTCCATATTGTAAGGACCAAGTCCAGGATTCTATCCCCCCTGGTTTGTGTCAGGACTAACTGATCCAGAGAGTTTGTATTGATGATGTCTAGAAATGTCTGGCCATACATGTTTGAGGCTTTATATGTCTCCCAGTTAAGGGGGGGGGGGGGTAGTTGAAGTCTCCTAGGAAAATGGTGCTCGATTTCATAGGGATTCTATAGTGGTTAGGTAGGCGGTACAGGCTGAGAGGGACATAACGGGGGGTGCCCTATAAAAAAAACTATGATATGATTAAGTGTCTTTGTTAATAGTAAGCTGGACATGGAGAAGATCCAGGCTATTATCTTGTCTAATGAGT
The DNA here is from genome assembly GCF_019279795.1 of Protopterus annectens. Taxonomy (NCBI): domain Eukaryota; kingdom Metazoa; phylum Chordata; order Ceratodontiformes; family Protopteridae; genus Protopterus; species Protopterus annectens. The sequence continues at coordinate 1,599,241,083 of NC_056733.1, forward strand.
TTGCAGTGAATAATTTTAAGAATATAGAGATGCTGTCACCATTAGTGCCTTCAAAAAATGCAGTGGGTCTGAACATGTGGCAGGTACTGAAACCCTGCATTGATGGAGTGTTCTCACTGATCTTGAATTAGTCTCTGTGATGATGCATATATCAATGTTTTCCAGAGTAAGGAGTGCTTGTAGTGTTAAGGCTCTTAGCACTGAGCAGGGATACCCTTATATTATCCATATTCCGTTTTGCTATGCTGGAAGGATTAGAAGACTGACATTGCCTAAAAAAGCCCTAAGGTGTGGAAAAAGATTTAAACAATATACAAAAAACCTTGAGGGGATAGGTACAGACCATCCCTTGCAAAGCATTCAGAAGTGTCTTCTATCACCCCCAGGGTGATATATATTGTAATTCCTTTGAATAACAACAGAAGACAAGCTAATTCTTAAAATCAATTTTCTTCAGATTATAGTATAATTCTTGGTGATGGTAGGATGTTACTCAAGGCTAGGTTCATACTTGATTCAGACACATATTCAAAGAGCTCTATCATGTATGTGTGTGTGTGTGTGTGTGTGTGTGTGTGTGTGTGTGTGTGTGTGTGTGTGTGTGTGTGTGTGTGTGTGTGTGTGTGTGATGTGTACTTTTGATGCAATGACTTGAGGGCATTCTAGATGTGGTGAATCCTAAAACATCATAGGCAATTAACTATGACCCTCTCCATGCACAGTCTGGTGGGTGCCGCACTGGTGTGTCACGCTATGGAATCATCTATGACTATGACACTGGACTGTGTGGAGAACTGTCTTATGGGCTTTTGAACTGAGTCAGTGTGACTCTTAGATGCATGTTTCATGCTAGGTCCTGCCTGTGTTACATTTTTTTTTAGACTGCTGAGGGTAACTGTTTCTTAGCTTGCATTTATAGTTTACTTTTAAGAGCTACAGCATATGTAGGTCTGTGCATAGCCAGGTTTAAACATCACCGATTCCTGAGGTCTTGAGAACCCCAACCGCAGCAAGTTATCTTATCTTGATATTTTGCAACATGTCTGTCAAACCAAGAAAAGCCAGTACAGCAATCTTGTATACTTAATAAGCTAGGTGGGTAATTAATCTTATTTAAATCTTGTTTAAAATGCAAAGATATCTCTTGTTATAGTAACTGTGTTTTATGAAAGAACAGGCTTCATAATTCCTTTAAATATTTTATCACTGACATAGTGCCCCTGGCTTAGTTAAACCCTACTGGTGGACATTCTCTCCAGTAAAACCAACAACATAGCCAGATTTAGGTACCTGCAGTACTCATGGCTACAAGGAGGGCCCCCTAATAATCCTTGACTGTGTGGAGGCCCCACTAAAGCTGCTGCTGGTTAGGAAAAATGAGAAGAAAAAATGTATTCATTGCCCTATAACCTGAACAGGACTGTGATATTAACCTGTTAGGATAAAGCTGATAATGAACATGACCAAGGTAAGCACTAGGGAGATCAGCAGCCCGGAGTGACTGATCTCAGTGTATATCTTGGGTTATAAGAAGTGCTGATCCTTCTGATCTTCAGAGATGGTTTTTCCTTTCAGGAAGTTTTATAACTACTGGCAGAAAGTACAGTTGTGTAAAATCTTACTATAATGGTTTATGTCCTTGCCTTCATCACTACAGTATTCATAACTTATGGGATTCCCTGCCATGAAGCCCATCGTCCGGCCAGTCTATCATTGCTTTATGGTACGCTGAACGTCACCTACACACTCCTCACTTAGTGCAGGGCATAAAGGTGGCATTCAGGCATACCATCCTCAAAAATGACTGCCCTGGTAGGAACAGCAGTCCAAGGAAAACCAAAGAGAACCTGCACATCTAGGAAGGAAAAATGACTACAGGGATGGAGGGAGGGAGTTAATACTGCAGCAGTGAAGGCAAGGGCATCTACCGTTATGGTAAGATTTTACACAACTGTACAATGTCCTTACATTCACCACTGCAGTATTCATAACTTATGGGAGAGTGCCAAAGCTGAAGAAGAAATTTGGAAGGAGGTAGCAGCAGTAGAACCCTCTAAGAAGCCATGAAGAATGGCATCAGGAAAACCAGCTCTAGCTCTGAAGAAACCATCCAACTTGTAATGTTTGGTAAAAGTACAAACAGAAGTCCAGGTAGCTGCTTCAAGAATAGAATTAGTGTCTGAACTCTTGGAAAAAGCACAAGAAGAAGCCACACCTCCAACAGAATGAGCATTTACAGAAGAAGGAAGGTTCTTGCCATGAAAAGTGTAACAAAAAGAAATAGCATTTGAAATCCAAGTATAAATAATTTGTTTGGAAACAGCCAATCTTAAAGACCTAGGATGAAAGGAAACAAACAACTGATCAGATTTTCTGATAGCTTTAGTTTTATCCAAATAAAATCTGAGCTGTCTATGCACATCTAAGGTATGCAGCACCTTCTCAATGCCAGATTGTGGGGAGGGGAAACAAGGAGACAAATTAATAGACTGATTAAGTGACAACTCATTAACCACCTTGGGCATAAAAGGAAGGTTAGTACATAAAAACCACCCTGTCCTCATGAAATATCAAAAAAGGTGAACAAGCCATAAGGGGTTGCAACTCAGATACCCATCTGGCAGAAGGAAGAGTTAACAAAAGAAAGTACAGTTGTGTACACTTACCATAAATGTAGATGTTCGATTTGGGAAGATTCCCAAAGCTATGGTTGGGAGGAGGAATATAGATAGCATTAGGGCCAGCTATAAGGCCCTGCAAGACTGCAGTGGCAAAGACAGCTCTGAAATTACAGAAAAATGGCAAATGATAATACTTGGTGAAAGAATGTACAGAACTCCAGGTAGCAGCTTCTAGGATGTCCCTGGTAGGAACACCTCTGAGAAAGGCTGTAGAGGTAGATGCAGTCCTGGGGGAGTGAAGTCTGATCCCCTGGGGATAGGTTTTCCATGGTGTTTATATCAGAAATTAAAGCAATGGCTTACCAATTTAGAAATGGTTTGCTTTGAAATAGCCTTCCCCTCTGCCCCCGCAGCAAATGCCACCAGCAGTTGTTCAGATTTCCTTTGAGGTTTAGTCCTGTCCAAGTAGAATCTAAGCTGTCTGTGCAGATCTAAGGAATCCAGTATCCGTTCCCCTTTATTCTGTGGATTGGGAAAGAAAGTTGGCAAATGAATGGACTGATTAAGAGCCACACTGGGTACCACCTTGGGCATGAAGGGTGGATTGGTTCTGAGGGACACCCTGTCCCCATGAAAGATGATGAAAGACTCCACTGCCATAAGGGCCTGTAATTCAGACACCCTACTAGCTGAAGTGATTGCTAAAAGGAAAGCTGTTTTCCAAGAAAGAAATTTTAAGTCTGCAGTAGCAGCTGGTTCGAAAGGAGGTAGAGTGAGTTTCTCCAAGACAAAGTTAAGGTCCCAGGCTGGGGTTGGAGCTCTCCTGGGTGGTCTCAAATTTTTGGCCCCTCTGAGGAACTGCTTGAGCAGTGGATGAGAGAAGAGGGGTGGTTCTGTGTTATAATGAGCTGAAATGGTTGAGGCATGGATTTTAATGTAGGAAAAAGACAGGCCCTTGTGAAGCATCTCAGTTAAGTATTGTAAAATCTGAGGTAAATTGGCCGCTGCTGTGCTCCTCCCTTGAGATTGGTTCCAGGCACAGAATCTTTTCTATTTTTCAACATAAGATTTTCTAGTACTAGGCCTCCTTGCCTCGAAAATGATATCCATCACAGGTTTGCTGAGGGATGGTAAAGGAAAGATTAAGTAATTAGCCAGGCTGCAAGGTTCAGTGTTAGAAGCTGAGGGTGCAGAATCTGGTTCTCCTGTTGAGACAGCAGGAAAGGAGTCTGAGGCAGGTGCCATGGAGATAACCGTGACACACTGCACAGGAGTGGGTACCAGTGCTGGCCACTCTGGAGCAATCAAAATCATCCTTGGTTTGTCCTGTTTGATTTTTAGTAGTACTTTGGAGAGCAGAAGCAGAGGGGGGAAGACATAGACTGATAGGTTTTTCCAGCTGAAGGACAGAGCATCCACTTTCCAGGCTTGTTTGTGGGGAGTCCTTGTGCAAAATTTGTCCAATTGGTAGTTCCGGGGAGAGGCAAACAGGTTTATATCCGGGCTCCCCCATTTGCTTGTCAACATGTTGAAAATCCTTGGTTCCAGTTTCCACTCGTGTGGGTCCATGAGGTTTCTGCTTAGTCCGTCTGCCAGTGTATTTAATTTTCCTGGCAGGAATTGAGCTTGTAGGTGCACTTGGTAGCTCAAGGCTGTGTTCCACAATGACATGGCTAGTCTGCAGAGGGGGTAAAAATGTGTAACCCCCCCTGCTTATTTATGTACCACATAACAGTGGTGTTGTCCGTCTTTACTATTAGTTGTCCTGGAAGAATGAGGTCCTTGAAGGCTGTCACAGCATTCTGTACAGCGAACATTTCTTTTTGATTGATATGCAGGTGCATTTGACTTGGGTTCCATTTGCCCTGAATGCACTTTCCTGCCAGGTGAGCCCCCCCCCCCCCATGCATAGTCTGATGCATCTGTTGTTAGGGTATGGGCGGCAGGGGGTGGTGTGAAAGGAAGTCCCTTGTTTTGGTGGCAGGCCTCTGCCCACCAAAGGAACTCTAGGCGTAGGCAAGGTATGATAGGAATCATTGTTTCCAAGTCTTGAGAATGTTGATACCATAGGCTTTTTAGATACCACTGTAGTTCCTCATATGCAGTCTTGCATATGGAATTAAAAGAATGCAGGAGGCCATAAACCCCAAAGGCTTGCAGTATTTGTCTTGCAGATAGCAGAGTTTTTGTGGCCACTTGTTTGAATTAGTCTGTCAAATGAATTTGTTTCTCTGGCGTGAGGTAAGCCATCTGGGAAGTTGTATTCAAGCTTGCTCCCAGGAATATAATTTGTTGACAGGGTACCAGGTGTGATTTCCTTTCATTTATGGTGTACCCCAGACAAGTTAGAACCCTTTGTACAAAGACCAGATGATGCAAAAGTATGTCCTGGCTTTCTGCCTGAATTACAATCGTCCAGGTATGGGTATATTTGAATATTTCTTTGCCTGCAAAATACAATGACTGGAGCTAGGCACTTTGTGAGTACCCTGGGCGTAGTAGATAAGCCAAAGGGCAGTGCAGAGAACTGCTTTGAAGCGTGGGTACCTTCAGCAAGATTCCCTGACTGGGATGTGCAGGTACACTTCTTTTAAATCTAGGGTTGCCAACTAAGCATCTTTGCCTAGCATATGAAGCAATTGGGGAAGAGTCAGCATCTTGAATTTTGGAATCTCCAAAAAGATGTTTAGAGTAGACAGGTCCAGGATAGGACGCCATGAACGGTCGTTTCTGGGTACCAGGAAAAGTCGCGAGTAGAAACCTTGCCCCTTTTCCTGTTCTGGTACCAGTTGAATAGCCCCCATTCTTAAGAGAGAAAGTACTGCTTTTGGGTCTCTGCCCACTGATTTGGGGGGTAGGTCCGGCCACCCGCTTGGTGTTGGCAATGTGTGGAAGTGAAATCTGTATCCCTGGGACACTATATTTAAAACCCATTTGTCCTGGGTAATGAGTTCCCAATTCTTTGCATGAAGAGCAATCTTTCCCCCCAAAGGGGCAGTCAGTTGATAAGTGCTTGGAAATTTTAAAAGGAAGTCATTGAGACAGTTTACCATAGGGGGAGTCTTATTATTCCCAGATTTGGACGTGGAGGCCCCCACTGTTTAGTTCTGTGTGTCCTCTGGGACTGAAACCTGGGGGTTTTGCTTTGTCTGGGTTAGGCTTGAGAAGACCTGGAAGGGGCTGGAAAGGACCAATTCTTAGAGGGCTAGTGCCTACTAAATCTAGGAGGCTGAACTTGTAAAAATCTTTAACAGTTTGCATAGATTTAGCTTGATCTTCCATCTTTTTAAGAACTTCCTCAGCCTTGTTGCCAAACAGGCGGTCCTGATTTAAAGGAGCATCCAACAAATTTAGCTTTAACATGATCAGGCAAAGATTGCTCCTTGAGCCAAGCATGCCTTCTGAGCACAGACCCAGTCACAGCAGCCCTGCAAGAAGACTCTAATGAATCAAAACCACATTGCAAAGTATGTTTTCCAACTTGTTCAGCAGAATGCATTAAATCATGTAATTCTTTATTTTCCACACAGTCAGGAATCATCATCAGCTTCTGTTTAAGCAGTCCAGTAACATGTTGCTGATACTTTAACATAAGAAACTGTTTAAAGCCCTAATGGCCAAGGTTGCAGAAGTGTAAACCTTCTTACCCCCATCTGTCCAGGACCCTGGAGTCTCTTATCATAAGGAGTAGGAATTTTAGCAGTAGAAGTCTTAATGCCCTTGGGCCCCTGTGAAATAGTCTGCAGTAGGATTTTTAAAAAGAACTTGTGGGACTCGGGGACCCTGTAGTATCTGTCAGGCTTTCTGGGAGCAGGAGGCAGGGAATCAGGAGCCGAACTAGATTCTGAAAAAGCATTATCAACAATGTCTAGTACAGGAGGAATAGCTAAAGGCCTATGCTGAAGTAGGAGAAGGAAATCCCTAAGCCTCTTTTTTAATCAGAAAAATCCTGGCTTTCCCAGTGGAAATGCTCCATTAGAGTATGTAAGGTTTCCTCAAAAGAAAAATCCTCAGGAGGGAAAGCAGAGGGAATGGAGTCCTCTCCATCAGAATCTTTATAAGTAGATAAGGGGAATCCAGTTCATCAGAAGAATCAGAAAAACAAAATCCTGATCAGAAAATTCATACTCAACTTCAGTCCTAGGCCTGTTAGAAGGGGGAGGGGGGTTGGCTACCCCTGATTAGAGTTATTAGATCTTCAGCCATACTTATCATTTGTTTTTTAGGCATAAAGGCCTGAGCATGTGGCCTGGGCATCGTTTTTTTAGGCATGGATTGAGATTTAGGCCTAAGTAAAGAAGTAGGCATCAGTTTAATATGCAAGTCCATAGGCCTGAATACACCCTCAGAAGGCAGTGCCTGCACAGCGGCTCTGGACCCATCCAAGATAGAGACATCTGCGGGTTCCATAGTTGAAGCATCTCGCGGCATACCAGACTCCGAATGGGTCTCAGTAGAGGCCTGCGAATCAGAAGTAGCGGGTATCAGGGGCTGCAAAAGAGCCTCACTGAGTACTGACGAACTGGCTTAGGAGAAGCATCGTCGGCAGTTTTGGACCTCGGCGGCCTGTCTCTGTCTTTATTTTTGCGTTTTTTCGGAATCCCGGTAGTCGAATGGCTAACTGACGACATTTCTGGATAATTAAACCGAGAACCAAAATATTTAGAGGTGAAAATATACTGACGATGGATAGTGCACTGATTAAATAAAGCGCAAAACCGATAGCAAGGTACATCGTGGTCAGGGCCTAGGCAAGGAATATAGTACGAATGAAAATCTTCATCAGGTATTTGCTTTCCACAAGTAATGCAATTATTAACTTTTACTGACATCGGTAAGGAGCAAGAAAAAGTTTCCCCAACGGGGTACTTAGCTTTAGTTTAAGACTTCGGTTCTGAAACTCGAAAATGAAAATTTCAGGAGTCGGCCGATCGGCACTTACAAACTGCTTCTGCTTCGGGCACCGCACGGCAAGAAAGACTGATGTAATGGCGTCGGCTGCATGTTTTATACCCCTGACGACCTGACGTCATGGAAGAAGGGACAGCAACCGATGCAGGACCCAAGACTTTGTTAATCAGGCCAACTGAGGGCTACCTGCAAGCAGATAACCCAAATGTAATGACTGCAACAGTGAAACACAAAGAACATCTGTCATCCAAGAACAATGCTGAAAGGAAGCTGAAACAGTGGGCTTCAAAGAAGCCAGAGTCAACTTCGCTAGAACAAAATTAAGATCCCAGGGAGGAAGAACAGGCTTCCTGGGAGGTCTAATATTAAGGATGCCTTTAGAAATTGCTTAACCTCAAATCTAGAAGCTAATGGTGGAGTTAAAGGCAGACAAGCTGAAAGAGCTGATAAGTGGCCCTTAATAAAAGAATAGGCCAAACCAGCATTGAGCAACTCACACAAACAAGAGAGAACCAAAGGAACATTCACAGTAAGTGGGTCCAGGTCACAATAAAGACACCAAATAGAAAACCTCTTCCATTTAGTTAAGTAGTAGTAGGTTTCCTGGCCTCCTGCAGGACCTGCAGCACATCCTCAGAAAAAAAGCTGTCTATGAGGGATCAAAACTCCATCACCCAGAGTGTCAGCTGAAGCATGGACAGGTGATGATGGTTCATAGGTGTGGACTAGGCTAATGGCCCTGGAGCCTTTACAAGTCTAGCCCATAGGATTACCCTGGCATCGTGCCACCCGACCTTAGTTCTCAGTGCCTCTGTCGAGTAGTGCCAATGAAGTGATCCCAGAGGCGAATTTTCTAAAACCATCAATTCTAAGTCTCAAACCCAAGACCCTGTACAATACAGTCAGAGCAATGTACCACTACACCATGTGAGCTGTTGAGAGATCCTTTGTTTTGTGCGAGTAGATCCACCCTGTGAGGTAACTTGTGATGACTGCCCTTGGCTAGATGCAGAAGTAGAGGGAACCAGTGCTGTCGCGGCCAAACGGGAGTCATCAACAAGATTTTGGAAGCATCCTGTTGAATCTTGAACAGAACTCTTGGAAAGAGAGGATGGGGAGGGAATGTATAAAGAAACATCCCCTTCCAAGAAAATGAGAGGGTGTCCAGCTTCCATACGAGTGGACCTGGGACTATGCCACAAAACAGAGGAAGCTGTCTGTTCAGAGGGGAGGCAAAGAGATCTACTACAATGTCCAGAAATACATTCCCGTGAAACATCCATTCATGGGATTGAGTGAAGGACCTGCTCACAGCATCTGCCACAATGTTCTGATCTGAAGGAATACAAACTGCTTTAAGAGTTACTTGATAGCCAGATCCCATACCAGTAGTGCCAGCTGGCAAAGAAGGTAAGATCCTGTCCTTCTCTGTTTGTTGATATACCATATAACTGTGGTATTGTCTGTGAGTACCTTGAGAGGCCCTGGAGAGAAAAAGAGGATGAAAGACCTGAAGAGCCAAGCATAAGAGCTCTCATCTCCTTGACATTGATATGCTTCTTCTGCTGACGAGGTGACCACACTCCCTGAACTTTGCACCCCGTCACACATCTGAAGTGTCTGTGAACAGATCCTGAGAGGGAAGGAAGAGAATGAAAAGGGAGCCATGGATTTAAAGACAACTGCTGAATCCACCACAGAAATTCCTTTTTGAGACAAGGGAGAAGTGGAACTATAAAGTCTAAAAGATGTGCATGCTGAAGCCACACTGACATTTAAAAGTGCCATGCCTCTCGGACTATAAAACCTTGTTAAAAGTAGAAGTATTGTAGCACAGATGCCTTTTCAAGGATCTGTTATTTTTAAAAGAAAAGTGTGGAACAGTATCTACGGCATTTCTTAATTCATCCACAGTATCCAAAATGCCCCAGTTCCTTTTGACAATATCATATATACTACTAACATGAGAAGAATATGTGAGAGGAAACCTAATCAATCCTGTCCTTTGTTCTGTAGCTATGGCTTCAGTGTTAGGTACAGCAGCGTAATAAGGCCTGCATTTGTCCCCTCTCTCCGTATATGCATCAGTAATGCAACTGTCAATATCCTTTTCCTTATAGCCTCTATCTAGAAAATCCATTTCCAAGGTCTTCAGGGCCTCGGCAAGCTGTTCATCATTATCATGGATTCTCATGACCCTGGACACCTGCCCCTTAACAACATTTCGGGTAACATGCTTAGGATGCATGCTATCTCTATGGAGCATATTATTCTTTCTTGTGGATTTCCTATAAATACTAGTTACTAGGCTAGTCAAATCAGTTTTGTTCACCTTAACATCAAGAAATCCAATTTCATCAAAAGAATATTTAAAAGTAAATTTAAAAAAAATCTGTAGACTGATGTAGAAACTCTATAAACTGCATGAGACTCTCAACTGACCCCCTCCACAACAAAAAAATATCATCAACAAATCTTACATACCATAAGATATGTTCAGAGAAGCCCTCAGCTTGAAATAATATGTCTCTCCCATTGTACCAACGCAAGGTAGACAGTATCGAGCGCATGGGTGGCAGTGTTAGATTTTTATGCACTTTGGGTAAGCCATAAATGATCAGTATAAGTGGTTGCTGTACCTCAAAATATTTAAACAACTTATTATCGATCATACCCGTCATAAGCAGATCGAAAATAAAGAAAGAAACCTTCTCAAAAATACCATAAACAGCAGTTTTAGAAATACAGACATAAGTGGTGTCATCACACAACAATTTACACATTTATGTTTGATATAAGTCCTTGTCTAACACAACAATTCCATCATCCTTACCTGCTGGTCTAATCTCTAAGGATTGAGGGATGCATATTCATGATTATTAAGATTAAAGTATATTTTCTTTCAATTAGATTCAAATTCTCTTCTTATATGCTTCTCACAAGTCTGAATAAAGGTCACTATCTTGGCATTGGGTGGTGGGATAAAAGTGCTGGGTATTCTAAAGGAAGCAGTGTCAGTGTTAACAGTGTCAGGTAGTATGGTTTTCAATGTAAGAGTCCTACCAAACAATCTAAGATCAGTTAAGACACTAGTTAGCTCGGCTTCTCTGGCAGGGACAAATGATAAACCTTTGTTCAGCAATGCTAACTGTGCGGCAGTAAGCTGTACAGAGGAAATATTAAAAACTAAACTGTTTACCTCCTTTTCCGTTGGCCTGTTAGGTTCACATTCATTTCTGTACTTGGGAGGTGTTAGAGTCTGCCCTTCCTCCCTCGATTCTGTGACCTGTCCCTGATAGGAAAAGGTCTCTGCAGTTGAAAAGAGGTGATAGCCCTAGGTCTGACTCCAGTGTTCACATTAGTAGTGGAGTCACCATTATCGTCAGAATGGGACTTCCTTTATTTATGAAGATGCATCAGGGGTGCTACCTCAGCGGTACTATGGTGGTGTAATGACTCAGCTCCGCTTCCGATCGACTGAGCCAGTTCTGTGGAGTTGGCATTCGCGGCTCCTCCCATTAAAGACAGAGGCTGATTCAGAGATTCACTGGTAGTTTCACACAAAGGATCCGATGTTTGTGGTGTGTCTTCCGAGTTCACGGCTGGTGGGGGGGTTACTTCTACCCCATGCAAAAATCACTCCAGTAGTAAAATCCTTGATGTCACATTGCAATTTCTTTATTTTAATAGACTGTAACCTGTTCTCATAAGACAGGATGTTGCCATAGAGGTTATCAAGTTTGTCCCCCATAATATCAGCAGGAAAGGAACTATAAATTTCATCCTGCAGAACTGATATCTGACATTGCAATTCTTTCTCTTCTGGAAGAAAGAATTCTATAAGAAGTTCCAAGCAGCCGGAGCTTGCTTGCAAGTTAAATGACTGCCATTTCATCAGCAGGTCTGGATATACATTAACATAGCTAGGCATATTGAGAATTCTTAGGCCCCTGGGTATGACCTTATGTTTTAAGGATGCTTCCAGATGAAATTGCTGCCATTGCAGCCATTTAAATTTATAAAGCTTATTTTCCAGTTCTTTAAATTTGTTCATGAAAAGTGGGCAAGTCTTGTCTATATCCAGTAACAAGGAGGGAGTTGGATACAATTTCCATAATGTTGTTAAGGGGATCACTAGCCACTCTGTTGACAGAAGAAGCTTTCCTGGCAGGATTAAAAGTCAGTTCAACATCACTGCCTTCTGCTATGCTTTACTCCCAACCAAGAGATCCAAAAGTGTAAAAAGTATGCTGAGAATAAAAATAGAATGGTACAGTAACAAGTAACTACTAAGCAAAACAAAAAAAGTACCTCTCAAACACGGAGTATAGGACTGTTTTTTATACATATTTTATATATATATATTTGTTATGTTTTTTATATGTTTCATTTGCCTGTTTTCTTGCTGTGACATTTTTCTCTTAGATAATTGATGCTTTTATCAGTGCTTTAATTGACTAATTAACTTATGCTATTTAACTGCATTTGTTATTAGTTTAGAACAGTCTGATGAAGCGGTGAGAGCACACCTTGAAAGTGCTTACTCTCTTTTGTGTGCATTGAAGTTTATTGTTTTACCTTCAGCTGTGTCAGCTTCAGTACTTTTTTGTTTTTCTTAGTAGTTACTTGTTACTGTACCATTCTATTTTTATTCTCAGCATACTTTTTACAGTTTCCACTTACATGTTTTCTTCTTAGGGACCTCCTCAGTGGGGTACTTTGAGGAGGTGTCAGAAAAAATGGAGATACCCTGATAGGAAACCTGGGGTTTAGGTACCAACTGTCCTTGTAGAGAGGCTAGTTGAGACTCCAGATGCAGAGATGGGACAGATGTATGGACAGGATCTGAGGGGATAGGCACTGTCTAAGTCAAGGGTACAGACAGGGCTCTCTCTATGGCTGCAAAGGCAGACTGCCCTGGGGAGGCATAAGATCCCAGATCTGAGACGAGACATCTCTGATCCAAAATTCCACCCTGCTCTGAGGACAGCCCACCCGAGGATGAAGTTGGAGCTGAACTGACCATTGCTGAAGCACTGAGGTGTACTCCATCCTAAGAAGCAGCATAAACTAAATTGCAGCAATCAGCACCAAATAATCTGGGGAATGTAAAAATAAACAATCTTAGCGGAATGCAACATTAATAAACTAAACAATAAAAGAAAAATTAAGGCCTATAATAAATCAAATGGTAACCATTTTAAATGTCAAAACCTGCTACAATGAGTCCCAATACAGAGAGACTGGATGGCTGAAAAGTGGAATTAATCTGAGATGGACATTTCCTGGTATATTCCCTTTACTCTGAAGTAAGGCAATCTCAGACTTGCTATATATAAGACTGGGGGGTGTGGGAGGCTTGGCTCATTGCAAAAAAGAAGTTTAAAGAGGAACAGTGATGTTAAAGATTTTCTCTTCTCCTACAGTTTTGGTCTTTTTTTTTTCAGCTTGTCAGCAACTCAGCATTTCGGGTGCCGACATTTTAGTCAGGAGACAAATCAAACTCTAGTCACACTGAAGACTGTCAAAAAGGTCAGCAAATATAAGAAAGACCATACTAGAGTCCAAATCATAGGAAGTTACTAGGCTATTGGCCCTAAGGCCCTTACAAGCCTAGCCAAGAATTTAGCTCATGTTCCAACAAGTCAGCACCCTATCCCACTGTCCAGCAGGGACACAGTTGGATCCCAGGGGTGTATTTTCTGTTTCCCATTCAGTTATCCAGGTTGCGCTTAAAAAGGGTTAAAGAGGTACTTCTATTACCTTTCCCTTTCTAGTTATTTGCTCCCAATACCCTGGTTCCTTTGTCAGTTTTCTTCAATAAATTCCAGCCCCCTCTTGCCTATTATCTATATCCCTAACCACAGTCATCCCTATCACAGAATCTCTTTTTGCCATTCTCGTGCTGGTTTAGTTCTTAAACCACACCATACTGTTTTATGAATAAAATACCCTGTAGGATTTTTGTTGTTCTCCTTAAGAGTCTGCATCCAAAATCCCAATCTCTCCTTGTTTCTTGAGCTTCCCCCCTGCATCATCATTCCTTTCCATTTTGAATTATAGTTTTCTGCTTGTGCTATACATAAGAACCTTAACTTTGTTGCTCTAAAATACCCCCTCAAATTAGGCAATCCTGTCCACCTTGTTCTATTGGAAGAATCAGCTTATCCTACTTGACCCTTGCTGTCTTCCCTTCCCAGATAAAATCCTTCAACACTCTTAATTGCTATCCACAGCTTCTCCTTTGGTTGATAAAAATATGCCTGACCTCTGTATAAGACTAAAAACATCTTAACTCCTTGTATCATAGTATCCATATAACAAAACTTCCAGGTTCTCAAATTTTGTATTATCTTCTGTTTAGATTCATCCCACATATCCTCGGCTGCCACAACAGTCTAACTTCTAATCCATACTCCTAAATGCTTAATTTTACCAGGTCCCCATCAATATGGATACTACTGGACCAATTTGTGTGGGGTACATATTTTACCGCTATTGCCTTTGTTTTAGCTTCATTCATTTTATTTGCCGAGAAGATCTGAAACTGTTTTAAAATGTTCCACAACATTGTAATGTCTCTCTCTGGTTTTGTCATGTATAAAATAACATCTGCAAATAGAGCCAGCTTTTCCAGACTACCACACCAATTATATTCCTTGAATTCTGAGTCCCTTATTTTCTTTGCCAATGATTCTAAATAAAATGCAAACAACAAAGGGGAAAGCAGACAACCCCGCCTGATGCCTCTACTCAAGCAGATGTTATCAGAGGACCCCACCCACTTTAATTTTCACCTCCGATCCCTCATATATACTCCTAATCAATCTTATAATTGTATCAGAGAAAGCAAATGCTTCTACTGCCCTGCTCATGAACTCCCAGTCTACTCTGTCAAATGCTTTCTCTGCATCAAGACCACCAATAACAGTGGCATTTTCTTACATTCTGCTTCATTCTGGATCATCACTGTTCTGTTAATATTGTCAAATGTTTGCCTCCCCTCCACAAAACCACAATGATCCATTTCTATCAATTTTGGTATCACTTTTGCCATTCTTTTAGCCATTACAGACACTTTATAATTATGGTTTAGTATGGAAATGAGCCTGTATGAAACTGGATTTGATGGATCTTTGTCCTCTTTAGGTATTACCATTACCAAATCTTTCTTCCAGGATGCTGGTACTTCTCCTCTTAAAATGCTGTTAAACAAAACCTCCCAGATCTTTATCAGATTTTTCCCTCCTAGCTTTCAAACTTCCACAGGAATACCATCTATTCCTGGGGACTTTCCTGTATATTAGTTATACATAGCCATTTTTATCTCATCTCCTGTCCTGTCAGTTATTGAGACTCATCTACCTCTAATCTTGGCATATGTAATTCTTCCATAAAGATTTCCATTTGTACCTTTTCTTCATTTCCATATTTCTCTGCTCTATACAAACTTTCGTTCAAAATATTTCTAATACTTCTACAGGATCACTTTTTATCTTCCTTGTTATAGGCTACCTAAGCTTGGTGACAGCCCTTTCCACTTTCTGTTGTCTGAGTCACTACGCTAACAGTTTTTGTACTCAATAATTCTAAACAGCAATCTGTCGAAACAAGTGCACATTGTCAAGGTAATCCCTTATTTTGTTTACCATTCTGCAATTGCTCTTTTTCTTGTTCTGAGAGATTCCCCCTATTTTGCAATACTTTAACATTTGTCAATTCCTCTTAGCCATGCCTCCCTTTCCTTTATTTCCACCCTAGTTTTAAACTCCACTTTAATTTTATCCCACTCCCTATCTATATTTTCAGTAGAAATTTCTATCTTCTCTAGTAGCTCTTGAATTAATTCCAAAAAACATTCTTTAAATTCCTCTCTTTTCAGCCGATAGGTGGGAAAGTGCCAGTGTCTCACTTTTATTTCATTACCTTGCATTTTTATTTTAGTTATTATTAGCGTATGATCTGAAGTAGTTACTGGGTGCATTTCAAGACCTTCAATTAAATGCACATGTTCCAGTGAGATGTAAATTCTATCTAGCCTAACCCAGTTTTTGTATCTTGGAGAATAGTATTATGTAAATTCACTCCAAACTGCTAGTACTGAATTCACATCTTCCATGTAAAACATTTTAATAAAATTATTCAAAAATCTACCCTCCTTTGTTATATTTCCCTTCTAGGCCCCCCAGACTCATCTCCACTGTTAAACAGTAGTAAGCAGTACAAACCTGGAACACTAAAACAACAGCAGCAGCAGTAGGTTCAGGCACAACAGCAAAATCTTAAATTCATGAAGCACTTCATTCATACAAAACGAACAGTAAATCCAAGTGTATAAAACAGCAATCCATCCAACAGTAATCAGAGTGATTTTGTCTCTGGTCATTCAGAGACTTTTTCAAGGATATTAGAAACTGTTGCAAAGCTTGATTTAAACTAAAATGATCCACCCCTAATTAAAATTAAACCAGTACAATTCCATAAAACCAGTGTGCCCACACCTCATGCATATTCATAAAATTCATCCATATGTTAAAAACTCACAGAAAAGATTATGAATAGGACAACAAAAGAATAAATTACACTAAGATAAAATACAATGCATTACATAACCCCCACACAAAAAATGTAGAACCTTAAAAAATATTAATAAATAAATACTCATTTATCTATTTAATGCTCTTAATTTCAAAAAGCAAGCCAGGGACAGAGCATCATTAATACCTGGCCAGTTTACGGCATTTGTTTTAACTTGCCATAACGCTTCTTGTTTCTCCATTTGTAAGGTCCAAGGACCACCCCTTGGGTCTATGTCCAGGACATCAATAATAATAAATTTTAAATTGTGTCTATCACATTCCTTAAAGTGTTTTGCCAGAGCATTCATATCTTTTTCCAATCTAACATCCCTTAAGTGTTCGTAAATTCTACATCTTAATTTTCTTTCGGTTTTCCCGATATAAAAAGCGGGACAAACTGTAGACAGGGTGCAGTATAATACTCTCTCAGTTTAGCATGAAGATTTCCTTCTCAACTTAATGGTCACGCCATTAATCACACAGGATGGATCCTCCAGGAAATGTGTGCAAGATGAACAAACCCCACATTTCCTCGTAAAAAAGTCATCAGTCCCTTTTTTGACATTCAAGGACATTTTTAAGGGTCCTACCCCTTCTATATATAACAAGGGTCTCTCACCAACCCATTGTCAAATATCATTACAGGACGAGATAATTACCCACTTCTTATATAGAATGTCAGTGATCGTTTTACTGGACCTATTATAGGTCATAACAAAAGCTGATCTTGAATATGTTACTCTTACGGCCTTTCCATCTACATCATGGTCAGTTATGACCATATTAGAATGGTCTGTTTTGCAAGCATTCACTTCAATAACCATTTTATTTGACCTATTATAGATCGTAACACAAGCCGATCCTGAATATGTTACTCCTACGGTCCCTCTATTCCCAACACTGTCATCCACAACCTGGCTGAGTATAGCCTTAAAGTGCCCTCTTTCTCTCTTAATCAAAACCTCAATAAATACTTCATTAACAAGTTGAAAAGGATAACTCCTCCTCAAAAACATTTCCTTCAACAGTTCACATTCACTCAGAAATGCATCAAAGCTGGTAACCATTCAAGCAGCCCTTACAAGCTGACCCTTTACCACCGCCTTATTTGTTTATAGGGATGGGCATTGTCAAAGTGTAGGAAACTGTTACAGTATGTTTTTTTACGAAAAATCTCAGACTGGAAGACCTTCTTAGGCCTATTCTTAACCAGTTTTACATCCAAATATGCAATTTCTTTTTCTTCAGAATTACAACTGAACTGTAAAAATTACGTCGAGCCATTAATATAATTAAAAAAATTCAAAAATCTAATCCTGACGACCCACCCAAAAAATAAAAATGTCATCTAGGAAACGGATGCACATCCTACAGTGTTCATAAAAAAACTAATTCAGTAAATATTTTTTCTTCCATTGGAGCATGATAGCATTCGCATATAGGCCCCCACATGGTGAACCCATAGCCACTCCCTTGGTCTAGAGAAAGTATTCATTATTAAAAAATATAAAATTATTCTTCAACACCAACTTTAAAAACTGTTCATATACATTTATCTTAGGTCGAGGAACACCTTTCTTATACAAAAACTCACAAAAACAATCGAGACCAAGGTCATGGGGGATCACTGTGTATAGATCTTTAACATCCATAGTGATAAAAATGCCTGACTCAACATACTCCAAGTTATTAACTCTTTCCAAAAAATCCCATGAATCTCTACATAAATTATTTTCTGTGATTAAAAGGGGTTTCAGCCTAATATCCAAGAATTTAGCTAAGAGATATGTTATAGACCCACGCCCATCCACAATGAGTCTCATGGGCGGGGGGGGGGGGCTGACAAACATTTATGAATCTTAGGCAAACCAAACATACATGGTATTCTTTGAAAAGGGGTAGATAAAAAGTTGAATTCATCAATGGTAATTGAACCATCAATGAATAAATCATTAAATTCATTCCGAATATTCCTGTATGCAATATTCAACTCATTTACAGAACTTCTCTCATAGGCATTGCCCAACAGCACATCATTCATCTTCAGATTATAATCCAAATTATCCATTATAACTGCCCCACCCCCTTTGTCTGATTTGATAATTCTAACATCTGAATTATATCTCAAACTGTTTAAGCACTCTACTTCATTAATGCTTAAATTAGTAATACGTCCATCATTTTTCAAATTTCTTAAATCAATCTCACAAAATTTTTCAAATATTTGTAAAGACGGGTGGGACTGGTTGACTATAAGTGCTGGAAATATGCAAAGGGTTGCTCACATATTTTATTTATTTTATTTTACATTTGTTGACCGGGCTAGTCTAACTGGATATATGTCCATTTTCAGTAGAGGCCCGGGGAGAAAAGCTCCATGACACACATGATAATAAAATTGCAGGACAATATTAAATAACTTCAGATGTGTATACAAGTACAAAATTGGATAATACAGAAATAATACTGAGAGGACAGAAGTCAATACAATATGAAATGCATTCAATACAGTGTACAATTCAAAGTAGCAAGTAGGTACATTACTTAATATAGAAAAAAAGGGGAGGTATACAAGCTAATTCCATATACAAGTACGGTACAATAAAAGAGGCAGATTGAAAAAAAATGAATTTAGTAATAAAAAAATGAGTTTAGTAATAAAAAATAAATAATATATTTTATATATATATATATATATATATATATATATATATATATATATATATATATATTTTTTTTTTTTTTTTTTTTTTTTTAAACAAGTAAGTATTCAGAGGGATGGAAATAATGAAATACAGAGTGAGAAAGGTAGGTATAGGATATGCTGACGGTATTTGGGTAGAGTGGAGAATTAGTCAGGTTTAGTACAAGGGCATAACCAGTGTGTTTTGAGGAAAAGTTTCAGTCTGTATTCACCAGATTTAAACAAAATATTGAAGTTTGATTGATTTAAAATATTATATAAGGAAATTAAAGTGTTAGGTAGATCAAAATTCCTTTCTGGTACAAACGTCATACCCCTAGATAACAGATCACATACAGTTACATCAACCTGTAGGGAGGAGAAGTTATGACATTAAAGGCACCAGTTTATTCTTTACAATAACACACAAAGTTGGTATATTATCATCAATTATCTCCTGCCCTGGTGACCACCTTTCCAATTCCCTCTTCGATTCACAGTGTGTCCCCCCCGCCGGCCTCTGTTTATGGAATGAGCACCCTGTCCCGAAGTCTCCCAGTTGTATCTTTGTTGGAGATGTTCGGACCTCCTCAGTGGAGTAAATTGTTCCTCATCTAAAAAAGTGGCTTCATTTGATTCTTCGAAGTGTTATTAAAATCATTGGTGGTCCCCCAATTCTGTGACTTTGAGGGTTCAGAATATGCCATATTCTCATTATATTGAGTCCTATCACGTTCAAGCTTTCTAATTTTTCTATTTTTAATAAATATTAATTTGATGCTCAATGGATTTCACACGGTTATAGTCAAACAAATTGTCCAAATGAGCTCTGTCCCCAGTAATTTCCCTGTCAAGTTCATTGGCATTATTAATTAAACCAGTCAAAAAAGAATCATTATACCTAATTACAGTCTCCATATATTCAAATCCATGTCTGTCAAACATGGAAATCAGTTCCTTATGTAAGGGTGAATTAGCAGTTAAACCAGGGGGAAACCTTCACATCCGTAAACTCTTCGGGACTATCTTTGCCCTCAAACATTCCCTGAAGTACGACTTATCAAGTTGTAGTTCTTTTTTTATTTTCAGCAAATAGTGGTCTAGTCTTTGTAGTTTAGTATTATAGTCAGCAGTACTTACAGTGTTATCTGCAGTCAACATCGGGTTTTGTTGGAGCCATTCGCCCACACAGAAACATTCATTTTTGCCCGATAACATTGTTCCAAATATTTGAAGCATTATGAGGCTCTACTAAAGGTTGGTTATTTGTTCCATTCACTACATGCCGTGAACGAGTGTTTTCATTCACAGAAATTCCATTTGTAGAGGTTAAATCCGCATTATCCAACAGCCGTTGAACGGAGCTTGAAATAGTAGCAGCCCTGACTTCCTGGTCTGAGCTGTCAAAAACTCACAGAAAAGATTATGGATAGGACAATAAAAGAATAAAGTACACCAAGATAAAATACAATACATTACATAACCCCTACACAAAAAATATAGAACCTTAAAAAATATTAATAAATAAATATTCATTTATCTGTTTAATGCTCTTAATTTCAAAAAGCAAGCCAGGGACAAAGCATCATTAATACCTGGCCAGTTTATGGCATTTGTTTTAACTTGCCATAATGCTTCGTTTCTCCAGTTGTAGGGTCCAAGGACCACCCCTTGGGTCTATGTCCAGGACATCAATATTAATAAATTTAAAATTGTGTCCATCACATTCCTTACAGTGTTTTGTCAGAGCATTCGTATCTTTACCCAATCGAATGTCCCTTAAGTGTTCATAAATTCTACATCTTAATTTTCTTTTGGTTTTCCTGATATAAAAAGCGGGACAAACCGTTATTAGGGTGCAGTATACTACTCTCTCAGTTTGGCATGAACATTTCCTTCTCAACTTAATAGTCACACCATTACTCACACAGAATGGACCCTCCAGGATATATATGCAAGACGAACAAGCCCAGTTTTTGTACTCTAGAATTATCAAAAAAGAGTTGCTTAACAGCAATCTGTCGAACCGGTGCATATTGTTTACCATTCTGCAATTGCTCCTTTTCTTGATCTGAGTGATTCCCCCTATTTTGCAATACTTTAACATTTGTCAATTCCTCTAAATAATTAGTTACTTCTTAGCCATGTCTCCCTTTCCTTTATTTCCACCCTAGTTTTAAACTCCACTTTAACTTTATCCCACTCCCTAGCTATATTTTCAGAAGAAATTTCTATCTTCTCTAGTAGCTCTTGAAGTAATTCCAAAAAACATTCCTTAAATTCCTCTCTTTTTAGCCAATAGGTGGGAAAGCGTCAGTGTCTCACTTTTATTTCATTACCTTGCATTTTTATTTTAGTTATTATTGGCATATGATCTGTAGTTGTTACTGGGTGCGTTTCAAGACCTTCAATTAAATGCACATGTTCCTGTGAGATATAAATTCTATCTAGCCTAAAATAGTTTGTGTATCTTGGAGAATAATATGTAAATTCACTCCGAACTGCTAGTACTGAATTCAGATCTTCCATGCCAAACATTTTAATAAAATCCTTCAAAAATCTACCCTCCTTTGTTATATTTTCCCTTCTAGGCCACCCAGACACATCTTCACTGTTGCAAACCAAATTCCAGTCTCTACTTATAGTAACATTCCTTGTTGAAAGCCGATTATTTCTCCCAGAATTTTTTAAAGCTCCATTATAGCAACTTTAGGTGGAATGTAATTGCATGCCAATCTCCTCTCTTGCCAGTAGCCCCTTAGTACTTTATATCTTCCATTATTATCTTTTTTCTCTTCTATCTCTATTGGAGTTCCCCTTGCATTTAATAGAAGTACTCCTCTTTTCCTTTGCCCCAGATATTCTGTTGAATAACCATCCTGAAAACCTTTCTTTATCAAATTCACATGTTCAGTTTTTTCCAGGTGTCTCCTGTGGCATAGCTCTTTGCACTCTACATTTTTTTAATATAGTTCACTACTTTTTTTTTATATTTATCTATAAGATTATTCAGATTGAAATACATTACAGAAAGCATCATTTTCTTATACAGTTATTATTACCACCTTTTATGTATAAATGCTTTTCTGATAAATATCTAGTTCCAACTTTGATGCTACATGCATATACTGTTCGGCAGGTTGGTCATTCATACAGTTGTTTCTTGTCATATCCATTTGAGCCTATGGCACATCTTACATAACTTTTTGTTTTTTGAAAGCCCTCAAACAGAACAAACAACCCCCCCAAAAACTCCCCTAAAACTTATTAACTTAATAGTAACACACAAAACTCTATACATCTTCAAATGGTGGAGTTCCTTCTTGAGACAAGGTAGAAGAGGAATTACAGAATTTAGGGGATGAGCATGCTGAAGCCAAAGTGACTTCAGGAACCACTGAAACTTCCTCATGTGAAGTTTGGCCAGAGGGAGCATGGGAATGGTGGATGCCATGAAACCCAGAGCTCTCAGAAACTCCCTGACTGTAATGAAAGCCAGAGGAAAAAGAGTTTGAAAGAAGGAGATGAGGGTCAAGGCCTTGGGAGGAGGCAGGGATGTCAGCAAAGGCACCGTCTGAATCCTGCAACCCAGACAAAACATGGTCCTGAGAAGGAGTCAAATAAGACTTTTTGAAATTTATTGTAAACCCCAGGCTCTGGGGAAGAGAAATAGCAAAATGGAAATTTTGCAACAGGATATCTGGAAAAGATACCTCTAACAGCAGATTGTCCAAGTAGGGAAATCACAGGAGTGAGACATTTAATAAATACCCTTGGGGTAGTAGAAAGGCTAAAGGGCAAAGCACAGAACTGAAAAGGCCAGGAAGCAACAGAGAAACACAAAAACTTCTTGAAAAGGGGACAGATTGGAATATGAAGATAAGTGTCCATGGGATCCAGAGACACCACACAAGCCTGAGGAAGCAAGAGAGGAAGAAGGGCTGAAAGGACAACATCTGAAAAGTGGGCACCTTAAGAAAACAGTTTAGATGAGACAGGTCTAGAACTGGTCTCCAAGTACCCTCCTTTCTGGGTACTAGACACATCCGGAAGTAAAACCCCCTCCCCCTTTGGGACACAGGCACCTCTTGAATAGTATCCCGAGTCAAAAGGTCCTGGAGCACCTCTGGGAAAAAGGAGAGTTGTTCCCAAGGGAGCTGAGGAGTACCCACAAAAGGGGAAGGGATTTACAAAGAATGAAATACCCCTGGCAAATAATGGACAGAATCTTTCAACAAACAGGAAGAGAGAGAGAGGTGAAAAGAAAGAGGAAAGTGGATGGAAAGAATAGGATAGTCACACCACCTGGTTTATCAGGAAAGGAAGACTTCTGAGGCCCTGATGTCTGATAAGTCTCAGCAGGAGAAGCCCGCTTGCCACTCTTTTTGCACTTAGGAGGAGGGTGAGATTGTCTGTGAACAAAGGCTAGCTTATTGGGATAGCTTCTCTCAAATTTAGGTACAGGAGAAATGAAGACAAGTTTGAGTTCCTGTAAGGCCTTCCCTTATCCTGAAGGGATTTAAACAAATCAGCAGCAGCTTCACCAAACAAGTATTTATTATCAAGAGGGGCATCTATCAACTTCGCCTTGATATCATCAGGCAAAGGTCGAAGCTGAAGCCAAGAATACCTCCTCATCACTGACCTAAAAGCAGCAGTCCTAGAAGAAGCATCTGCTGCATCATAACTACATTTGGTGGAATGATGAGCCACCTGGGAGAAAGTCCCTAACAGGGAAAGGGCAGATGTTTTACCCTCAGAGTCTGGAAGATCAGAAATAACTGACAAACCTGGGATAGGACAGCCGACATGCACCTGGACATATGCATCTGATAATTAACAGCCCTAAAAGCCAAGTGTAAACATTCTAACCAAGTCTTTCTATGGTTCTGCTGTCCTTATCAAGGGGTTGTAACTTGAGCGAAAGAAGCAATTGAGAGGGCTTGACAGAGGCTACAGACACCACTGAGAGGTCATCAGCAGGACACTTGTACAAAATTTAAAGTCTTCAGGCACCCTATAAAACTTATCAGCTTTCTTGGCATAGGGTGCTGAGAATCTGGAGCTTTAGAGGCACTGGAAAACGCATACAACAAAGTGGCCAAAACAGCAGAAATGGCAGAAGGTTTAGGACATTCCATCTGCAGCATCTCAAAATACCTTTTATGAATCTCAGAGACCTGAGCACAATCCCATGTAAAGAACTCCATCATCCTGGAGATTGTCTCCCCAAAAGAAATCCCTTCAAAGCTAGTATCAGGACTGATAGCTTCCTTGTCCTCAAACCCACAGTCCAAAGGAGAAGGAATTTTTTTTTCAAACAGCTTTACTGAATTATCACTACTGACATAGGCAAATTTACCTTCATATAAAAGTAAGCATACTGTAATTAACATAACAAACATTATACTTCACATATAGTGCTATACATCATATAAACTAAGCAAAGGAGAAGAAATTTTTGAAGAGTAAGCAAGAGATTCTTCATCAGAATCCAACTTCTCCTAAAGAATCCTGTTTCCTGGGTCTTAAGTGGAGTAGAGGACTAAAAGGGAGCTGGAACTGAAACATCCTGAGAAGGTTTTAATGCCATCAAAACACTAACTAAACCCTGAGTGAAGGCCCATCACTCACTCTGTGGATCCTTAGGGGCAGGATAAACTTGTTTAGTTTTCTGTTTTTTCTTCAAAGAGACGTCTGCCTTATAAAACTTGGAAGGCTCCAACCCTGGACAACATTCAGTAGTAGTAGTAAGGACTTCTTATCTGACTAAAACCTGATGAACACCCCTAGGCCTCTCAGAAATGATTAACCATGGTTCCCCTTAAACTTCCGAAACAGACATCTGCAAACCCTCCTTGGATATGTTTATAGCCGGATCCCCACTGACCTCCAACATGGTCACTGTAGAGGAATCAGACAATAAAGCCAGGCAAACCTCCAGGCATTCACTCACCATGGAAGAAACATCCAGTGGGTTTGAACAGCATAAGATTCCGGCCTAGGCTTCTTCCCTGATGGCTGTCTCTCGGTGTGGGAAGGTCCCTCCACAGCATCTTTCACGAGAAGTTTAAGCTGCTGATTCTCAAGATACAACACCAAAAAAGAAAGTCTACTGCACAAAGTTTTAGATGCAAAAGCCTGATAGATGGAACAGGATGTATGGTCAGGCGAGGCACCAAGGTAAAACAGACACAATTCGTGGTCGTCTTTACGGGGAATCTGTCTCCCACACTGGCATTTACCCTTCTTTGATGACATGAAAACCCACAAGCAACAAAAAAGACATGCAATAAAGGAACCCCAATGGGGCACTTATCTGCAACAGCTCAGTGAAACCAACAACGGAACTTAGGTATTCAGACCGATGATCAAGAGATGGCGTTTGAACTAGCGGCAAAGAAGTTCTGAGGATGGTACATGCAAACATCACCTTTATGCCCTACGCTAAGCGAGAAGCATATGTGTGGTGTACAGCATACCATAAAACAACCTAAGGCTTTGGTATACTGGCTGGATGTCAGGCTGCCCTAGGCAGGGGATCCCTAATGTTATGAATTTTGCAACAGTGAAATGGAAGGACATCAAGAGATCCTGTAGAAGTATTGGAAATATTTTGGAAATTCTATGAAAGTCTGTACAAAGCAGAGAAATACAGAAATCAAGAAAAGGTACAGATGGAAATGTTTATGGAAGAGTTAAATTTGCAAGGTTACAGGCAGACGAAGCTCAATTAATAACAATAAGGCCAGGAGGAAATTAGATAAAAATGGTGATATATAACCAATCTACCTGAAAGTTCCAAGGAATAGATGGATATTCTTGTAGAAGTATAGAAGATTCCCCCTCAAAGGAGCAAATGCCTATCCCACCTGAATGTAACCTCCCTGACATCACAGATGCACAGGTGAAAGCTGCCCTCTCCAAAGCAAAAAACACAGCATCTATGGGACCGGACGGTGTCCCATGCTGTGTCTTACACAAGCTCCAAGAAGAACTGAACCCTCACATAAAGTCACTGTTCAAACTTAGCCTTACTACAGGATATGTACCCAAAGAATGGTGTACAGCTACAGTGGTCCCACTCCACAGAGGTGGAGCGATAACGGACCCCGGGAACTATCACCCCATAAGCCTGACTAGTCTGGTCTGTAAAGCTATGGAGCATACTATCATGGAACTCATAAACAAAGACATTGGGAGCCTCCAGACACTGGACCCTACCCAATTTGGCTTTGTTAAGGGCAGATCATGCCTCTTAAACCTAGTTGATTTCTTTGAAACAGTTACCAAAGCCATAGATGAGGGCAAGGTAGTCCACACAGCCTACCTGGACCTCACAAAAGCCTTCGACACAATACCCCACTCGGGCATCATAAATAAGCTTACCAGCTTAAATATCAACCCCTATATCACAAGATGGGTTGCAAACTGGCTCAGGGATAGAACCCACATGGTCAGAATCGCAGGTGCCACGTCCGAATCCAAACCAGTTACAAGTGGCGTCCCACAAGGCTCAGTTCTGGGACCTCTCTTATTCTGTATATACTTCTCTGAGGTTCAGGCTAACGCGGGGGGACTATGGCTGACAATGTTCGCAGATGACTGCAAACTGGGAGCCATAATCGACTCTCCAGCTGACACAAGCATCCTCCAAAAGGGTCTCATGGAGACGGATGCTTGGTGCCAGAACCACGGCCTCAAGCTAAATGCTAAAAAGTGCAGTCATCCCCTTTGGGAAAAACAAAGTGCCCACAAATTACCACATAGGTGGTAATCCAATAAGTACGGAAGAAGTAATTAGAGATTTGGGGACCAACGTAGACAGTAATCTCTCCTTTGATAATCACGTTGCCAAAGTGGTTAGAAAGACCTTCTATATAGCCCACCTTATTATGAAAGGGTTCGCATCTAGATCAAGAGAGGTCATTGTGCCCCTCTACTCATCACTCATCAGGCCCATAATTGAATACAATGCCCCTTTTGGGATGTACCTTACTCGACACACCTGCAGCAACTGGAGAGACCCCAAAAGTACCTCACCAAGAGGATCATGGGCTACAAACAGATGTCCTATGCAGCTAGACTAAAGAAACTCCAGCTCTACTCAGTTGCTTACCGCCTACTCAGAGGCGATCTATGCCTGACGTACAAAGCCATGTCTAACCCAGAATTAATGGACATGCTCCACCTCAAAAAATCCAAATCCCTTAGAGCTACACGCTCCAGGGACTTAAACCTCAGCACAAAAATAAATAGGAGATGCTGGAGGGACAGATTCATTTCCCAGAGGCTCCCCTCACTCTGGAATAAAATACCAATTCATGTTAGACATAGCCCCTCGCTGACCCTCTTCAAGCGAAATCTGGACGCGTGGATGGGAAATCGCAAATTCACCCCTGGGATCAATTCTGTGTCTCTGCTCGACAGAGGCACGGTAAACTAACCTTAAACGGCTACCTTCTGTGACCTACTATACAGAGGCACAGTAGGCTAATCTAATAAGGAGGCGAAAGCCAAATACACTCGGGCTAGGCTTATAAATGCCCTAGGGCAGATAGCCAAGTATCTACCTATGAACCTATAAGATAAGACGGAAAAAATGATAAAGATCTGGAAAGTTTTGTTTAACAGTATTTTAAGAGTTGGAGAAGTACTAACATCCTGGAAGAAAGTGGTGGTAGCTCTAATACCTAAAAAGGGTAAAGATCCATTTGATCTAGCTTCATACAGGCCCATTTCAATATTAAACCATGATTATAAAGTGTTTATGTCTATAATGGCTAGAAGAATGGCAAAAGTGATGCCAAAATTGCTAAATATGGATCAATGTGGTTTTGTGGACAGGAAGCAAATATTCGATAATATTAGCAGAACACTGATGATCCATAGGGAAGCAGAATGTAAGAAAATACTACTGCTGTTGGTGGGTCTTAATGCAGAGAAAGCATTTCAGAGAGTAAGCTGTGACTTTATGAGCACAGCAATGGAAGCATTTGCATTCCATGATAAAATTGTAAGGTTGATTAGGGGGATATAAGAAGGACTGAACCCAAAAATTAAAGTGGGTGGGGTCCTCTCTGATGATTTCTGGTTTTGCAGAGGAACCAGGTAAAGGTGTCCTCCTTCCTCTC
The DNA here is from genome assembly GCF_019279795.1 of Protopterus annectens. Lineage (NCBI taxonomy): Eukaryota > Metazoa > Chordata > Ceratodontiformes > Protopteridae > Protopterus > Protopterus annectens. The sequence goes on from NC_056733.1 coordinate 1,599,269,011, forward strand.
TGTTATTTACATATTTAGAACTGTTGGCAAAGAAAATAAGGGGTTCAGAAATTCAAGGATATAATTGGTATGGTAGTCAAGAAAAATTGTCTCTATTTGTAGATATTTTATACCTGATAAACCCAGAAAAGGACATTACAGCATTGTGGAACATTTTGAGACAGTTTAAAATCTTTTTGTCATATAAAATTAATGAAGCTAAAACAAAGGCAATAGCGGTAAATTATGAACCCATTCACAAATTGGTTCAGCAATATCCATATTTATGGGGACATTATAAAATGAAGTATTTAAGTATTTAGGAGTATGGATTAAAAATTATTCCAGTGTGGCAGTTAAAGATATGTGGGAAGAGACTAAACAAAAGATAATACAAAAACTGAGCAATTGAAAGCTCTGTTATATGGATAGTAAGATACAAGCAGTTAAAATGTTTTTCGTCCGTTTTATGTTGTACACAGGTCAGGCATATTTTTATCAACCAGAGGAGAAGTTGTGGATAGCAATTAATAAAGAGATGAAGGATTTTATCTAAGAGGGAAAGACAGCAAGAGTCAAATGGAATAAGTTGATTCTTCCAATAGAACAAGGCAGATTTGGATTACCCGATTTGAAGGGGTATTCCACAGCTGCATACTTAAGGCTCCTATACAAAGCACAAGCAGAAATCTATAATTCAAATTGGAAAGTGATAACGATGAAACAGGGGGGAAGCTCAAGAAATAAGGAGAGGCTGGGATTTTGGATGCAGACCTTAAGGAGAACAACAATAATCATACAGAATATTATATTCATAAAGTAGCAGAAAGTATACTAAAAACTAAGACAAGGAAATGGAGAAAGGAGATTCTGCCAATAGGGATGACAGCAATTAGGGACACAGACAAGCAAGAGTGGAATGGAATTTACTGGAGAAAACTGGCAAAGGGACCAAAGTGTTGGGCACAAATAACTAGACAGGGAAAGGTATTAGAATGTGAATACACAAAGAATTTACTTGAACTGGAGGTTAGAGGTTGCATTCCTATCAACGATTGATATTGCAATATAGGCAAAGAAAAAAGAAATAGATGGGTCCTAAATGAAAGACCACCACTTGTAGAGTTTTTAGCAGAATCTAAAACAGAAGCTGCTATTAAAAATGGAATAATTAGTAGGGCATATAAAATATTACATGATAAAGAACAGTTGCGTAAAATCTCACCATAACCATAGATGTCCTTCTCTTCTACAGTGTAGCATTCTTTTCTTGAGGGAATCCCTCCACCAAAGATGACCTGATGTCCAGCTAGTATAAAAAAGCTTTAAAATACTGCTCGTACATGAGTCATTGCACAAATGGCTTAGGAGTACGTTGGCCATAAAAGCGTCGTCTGCACATACAGTACTCAGAACTGAATGCCCCAGGACGAATGCCATTCTAAGGAAAGAAGAAAGGCAGACATCCAGAACAAAAGCAGGCACCAGGGGAAGGAGAAAAGATAGAATACTGCAACACAGAAGAGGGCATCTATGATTATTGTAAGATTTTATACAACTACTCTATGTCCTTCTATTCTAATTTTGCAGTACTCATTACAAGATGGAGAGTACCAAAGCATAACAGGAAACCTTGGAGGAGGAAGGACCAGAAGAGCTCTGCAGAAAGCCATTTTTTTAATTTGACATTTGTTTACCGGGATAGTCTGTCTGGGTCAGCAAACCCATTTTCAGTGGAGACCCAGGGAGAACAGCTGCACATTAATTCATTGTTCACATATTATACAAAGCTTACATATATTACGCAATAGGTTATTTATAGGGGAAACATGCAGACGAATGTTCCTAGGCATGCAGATGTAGCTGTTTATATAGTACTATTGATGATACACTTAGAGACTACACTCAAACAAATTTCATGCATCTTCTTCAGGATAATAGTATTAGCAAAGTGTGTGTTTGATTCTAGTGACATAGTTAGGTGTGGGACAGTCCTAGTGTTAGACTTGCAATGGATGAGTAATGGTATAGAGAGGTGCACAGATTCATTGATTTTCTAGTATTTGTTGGTAGGTTAGTTTAGAAGGAGGAGGTTAGTGCGGTGAGAGCAGATATAGGTGGGAAGAAGTGGGTTAGCCTGGAGTTAGGCATGTACGTAACCATGACTTGCTTAGATGTTCTTTTAGGGAAGCTTTGAAGACTGGTAGGTTGGGAGTTTATTTTAGGCTAGATGGTAGGGCATTCCATAACTTGGAGACTGAATATGAGTACAGTGATTCTCCTGGTTTCCTAGAAGGTTTGTATGTCTCTAGAAGGTTACTGTCATAGGATCTGAGTGGTCTGTTTGGTTTGTAGTGTTGGATTAGGTAGACTAGGCCGGGACAATCAGAGGGCCTATAGTACAGTTTGTGAGTTGTAGTTAGGTGTGTATAGGCTAGCTGGTTTGGCAATTCCAGACACTTTAGCGGTAAACAGTGATGTGTACCGTTCTTGGAGTTTGTTGCAAACTTTGCTATTTTGTTGTAGCATTACTCCATTTTAGTCCTAGTGGAGTTTTACAGATTGGTAGTATACATGATCCATAGAATAAGGAGGGGAGTAGGAATGTTTTAGCCAGGGTGGTCTTGGTTGGTGTGGTAAGGCATTTTGTGTTTCTGTAGAAAAGACCTAGTTTTTTGTGTGTTTTCTTTATATTTTGTTGGATACAGAGGTCACAGTTTAGTTTCTTTTACTATTTCTAGGGTGGTTTTGTCAGCTGCGAGACTATAGTATTGGTCAGGATTGAGTGTGGCATTTTTGGGGTGAAAAACTATAAGTTTATTTGGGGGGGTTAGAAAGAGTTGAACTTAGTGAGCCATGCTTTAATTGATTATCATGATTGTTGGCTTTTAGTTAGTAGTTCAGGAAGGGATTGAGAAGTACAGATTAAGGTTGAGTCATCTGCACACTGGATTAATGTTCATGGGGAAGAGGTGGTGTATAGTTTGTTGGTAAATAAGTTAAAATGAAGGGGTCCGTAAGATGGAGTCTTGGGGGACACCTGTAGGGTTTGGTAGGATTGGGGAGAGTTTGACCATTTCACTGCTTGCTTCCTATCATGTAGGTAACTTCTGAACCACTGAATTGTGGCAGTGGAGCATCCTAGGTTTGACAGCATGTCTAGTGGTAGTAGTCTGTGAGACTGTGTTGAAGGCTTTTGAGAGGTCCAGGAATACTGTGGATACTAGGTACCCTTTGTTTCTTGTCTTGTTAACAGTTGTTGTGAAGGATAATAGTGTAGTGGATGATGCTATGATATGGCCCAAAGCCATGTTCAGTTTGTGTAAGCAGGTTTTTTTTTTTTGGAGTAGATGTTTCATACGTTGTTGGTGACTGCACTTTTCCATGACTTTGGATAATGGTGATAGTACTGATACTGGGCGGAAATTGGATATTTCTGTGGAGTATCCCCTTTATGTATTGGTGTGATGTGTGACATTTTCCATACTGAAAGGACTGTGTCTTCTAAGAGTGACCTGTTTATTAGGATGCTGACTGGATATGCAACTCAGTCAGCAGAAAGCTTCAGGTATTGGGGTGTGATCTGCTGAAGTGGAGCAGGGTTTTAGCTTGAGCAAATTGTTTTTTATTTTAGTGGTAGGTATGAGCTGAAAGGAGAAAGTTGTGTTGGAGTTACTTAGCTGATTACTTTGAGATTGGCCTGTTGTGGGAGGTGTTGTGTTGTTGTGTGTGTGTATAGGCTTTTAGTGGGGTGTCTTCAGTTGTTTTTGGTGGTAAGTAGGTATGCTATAGATTTGATAAAGTGTATGTTAAATTCTTCTGCTGTTTGTGAAGGGGGTATTTAGTTCAGGGAAGAGATCCTTATTTTTTGCTGTGCTGAGGAGGGAAGTTATCAAGTGCCAGAATTTTTTTTTGGTTATTTTTGTGTTGTAGATGGAGGTTTTAGTAACAGGATTCCTTGCATTTGTCTACTAGTTTGGTTACATCATTTTGTAGTGTTTTAAATGTCTGGAGATTTTGTTCGGTTCTATTTTGCTAACATGTTTTTCACGCTAGGTCCCTTTGTTTCATAAGATCAATGCAGTTAGTGGTTAACCATGGGGTTTTAGCAGTCTTTACTCTTTTTGACTGTATAAGGGCAAGACTGTCTCTTATTCTCATGAAGGTAGTATTGAAGTATTGTACTGCATTGTTGAGGGGAAGAACTTTTAAGGGTGTCCAGTTAATATTTAACAGTAAGTTCTTAAGTGTTTGTTGGTTTAGTTTTTCAGTATTTATAACTAATTTTATGGTATGTTTTTTGGAAGGTTGATGGTAGCTCTGACAGCAAAAGCTGGAAGGTGGTCGCTAAGTGAGATTAGCAGTGTTCCTGAGGAGGAGAAATTGGTTGGGTGAGATACAAAAATCCAGTCTAGGGTTGAGTGGCTGGTTAGGTCTCTGTTAAACCTTGTGGGGTCAGTGATTAGTTGTTTATAGCCATACAAGTTTATAATTGTGGTGGCAGGGTTTGGTGTGATAGATTGCCAGTTTATATTTGTGTCACCAAGGATGACTGTTTCTAACTTGATGTTTTCAGTGTGGTCCAAGACAACATTTCTTCCAAGACTGGTATATTGTGTCCTGGTGGGATGCAGACTGTGATAATGCAGATTTTTTTTATTAGAATTATTAAGTTTTAGGACAGTTATAAGTATATCGGTATTGTGGAATTTGGGTATACTGTGTGGATACAGAGTTATGTTGAGTATGGCGGGACACAGGAAAGCTATTCCTCCACCTTTCTTTTTTTTATCTATCAAGCTTGTGTATGGTGAAATTGGGGGTAGAATTTCTGTATCAGTTATGCTGGGATGTAGCCAGGTTTCAGTTAAGGATAATATAGCTGGTTTGTTTTGTTCTACCCATGCATGCAGGGTGGTTATTTTATTGCATATAAGTCATAGGTTGATAGTAAAATGTTTTAGGTTCTTGGTGTTTACTTGTGTGTTAGGGTCCAGAGTCTGGGGGTATGTCACTGCGATGTAGTAATTTTAGTATCAGGTAAGTATATACTGAATTGTATTTGTTTTTTGGAGTTGAGTTTATGGTAATAAAGTGGGGTTTGGTAGTGTTAGTTTTGATTTTGGTGTAAGAGTTCTAGGGGACAGAACAGTACAATACTTGGGGGGATATAATGGAGTAGTGGCTTTGAACTGGGGGTATGCTGGTGGAGGATGTTGTGCATTTGGCTAAGGGTGTTTTATTTGTAAGTGTTGCGAATAAGCTTAACAGTGCTGTGTATAACGTGGAGAGTAGCAGTACTATTTTTATGGAAGTGTGGGGACATTGTTGTGTATGTGAGGGAGAGCAGTTTTGAGGCAATTTTGATTGGTTTGTGTTTAATTTAAGGGAGTGGATAACTTTTGACTAATTGAGCTGTTAGGTTGGTGGAACGTTGATGATTTGTTCGGAGTTGATTGTGGGTGGGATTTCCTTGGGTATAGATTTAATGATATGGGGGGTGGGAATGGGGGTAGGGTAGGGGAACGGATTGAGCCTGAGCGAAACAAGGGCAAACAGAGTGGGCTGGCACTCATCTCTTAACTTGCTGCTAAAAACAATCAGTGGCAAGTTGAGAGAAAGTAAAAATATTACAGAAAAATAGTGAAAACTGTTACATGTCTAATTACAGTATTTATAGTGTGCTTAATGAAAAAAAGCAGTAACCAGGGAGAAGAGCGTAGGCTGGGAAGGGAGAATTGGAACCAAAAGAGAAATGTGAGAGAAAGTGGCAAGTAAGTTCTGAAAAAGATAGTTGTAGTAATGAATAAGAGAGTGAAAGAGTTTAGGGAATTTCTAGAGATCACTACAGGAGTTCTTAGCAAGGGAAGATGGTTTGATACTTGACTGGGAATGGAGAAAATAAAAAAAGAAACAACTGGGGAGGATCAAGGGACTAGAGCTGGGCTTGGTGATGTACAAGGGCCATGTGATTGCATCAAGAGTGACAAAATTAAATAAACCAGTTCAAGTTGTACATAAATTAATTTTCAGATAATACCCTGGGAGAGGTCATACGATCGACTGAAGGTGGGTTAAGCTTTCCCCTGGGTAAGGGCTTTCTTTGATACAATGGGGACTCGAAGGAAGAAGGAGAAGTCAGAATGGGGTAAGTTACCTGATAAAAAGAGAAACTAATGGTTAGAAAGGATAAAAAAACTTTAGGTTGTTTAATTATTACTAACTACCTGAGTCAGAAAATATTGTGTAGGTAGGAGAGTGCAGCATGCGAGTGGAGATGAAGAACCGGGGGGGCAGGAATGGAGAATAGGAGTACTTGGCAGTTACGGGAAAGAAAGGGGCTATGAGCAGGATGGAATAGGTAGGGAGGGGCGAAGCAAGATGGAGTATGGAGATGTGGTGGAGCGTGACACAGACAGATAAGAGATGAGTACCGAGTAGTAGGATGAGAGGATAGTTTCAGCTCAAGAATGGGTTAACCAGAGGAGAAACTGGTTCAAAATAGTGGTTTGAACATGATTAATAGTAATTTCACTAAACACAAGCATTAATTAGGAACATAGACAACTACTGCAGAGGAAAAACTGTTGAAGAAACTGCAAAACTTAGCATGAATAAGTCTTTTTAACAAAACAAAAAGCAAATATTAAAAACGTTCAGATAAAAACTGTTGTAGAAACTGTTAAACTAAGCATGAATAAGTCCTTTTAACAGATAAAACCACAAGCAAATACTGAAAAACTTCAGATAACAGTGTATCTTGTTAGAAATAAGACTAAGAAAGTACAGTTGTGTACCTACCATAAATGTAGATGTTAGAGTGTATTCACTGTTGCAGTCATTACTCTTGGGTTATCCTGCTGGCAGGCTACCCGCAGTCGGCCTGAATTCCAAAGTCTAGGTCCGGCGTCGGTTGCTGTCGCCTCTTCCCTGACGTCAGTGCGCCAGGGGTATAAAAAATGCAGCCGACGCCATTTTCTTCAGTTTTTCTTGCCCCAGATGTCAGGTGCCCCCAAATTGGTAGGCTAAAAATTATGCCAATAAATATGCATGCAGTAAAATAAACATTTCCTTCATCTACAAGCAAAATCACCACATAGATTGTATAGGATAGAGAAGTACAGATAAGTCCCAGCAAAGAAAAGGGGGATGGTGGGTGGGTAACCTGGACTGCAACAGTGAATACACTCGAACATCTACATTTATGGTAAGTACACAACTGTACTATGTTCATCGTGTTTCACTGTTGCAGTCATTACTCTTGGGTTGAATCCCAAAGCTGAGGTTGGGTGGCTGGGTCTAGATAGGATTAGGAGAGGCTATAAGGCCCGGCAGAACTGCAGTGGCAAAGCCTGCTCTGGATTTAGAGTAGAGAGGTAAGTGGTAGTGCTTGGTAAAAGTGTGCACTGAACTCCAAGTTGCAGCTTCTAAAATGTCTTTGGTTGGAACTCCTCTGAGGAAGGCTGCTGAAGTGGCTGCTGCTCTGGTTGAATGTGGCCTAATACCCTTAGGCACTGATTTGCCATGTTGTGAATAGCAGAAACGAATGCAGTGGCCTATCCATTTTGAAATAGTCTGCTTTGAGATAGCCTTTCCTTGTGATCCTGCAGCATATGACGCTAAAAGTTGCTCAGTCTTTCTGAAAGCTTTAGTTCTGTCCAAATAGAAGCGTAGCTGCCTGTGTATGTCCAAAAAATGCAGGAGTCTCTCACCCTAATTCTGTAGGTTTGGATAAAAAGTGGGCAAATGAATGGTAAGAGCCACACTGGACACAACCTTAGGCAGAAATGTCGGGTTTGTCCTCAGAGAAACCCTGTCTGGATGGAAAATGATAAAAGGTTCCACAGCCATGAGTGCCTGTAACTCTGAGACTCGTCTTGCAGAGGTTATTGCTAGGAGCAGAGCTGTTTTCCATGATAAGAACTTTATTTCTGCTGTATTGGCTGCCTCAAAAGGCGGCAGTGTGAGTTTTTCCAAGACATGATTGAGGTCCCATGCAGGTACTGGTGCTCTCCTTGGAGGACTTATGTTTTTGGCCCCTCAGAGGTACTGCCTTAGCAACGGATAAGAAAAAATAGGTGGTTCCATATTGCAATGACCTGAAATGGCAGAGGCATGGATTTTAATTGATGAAAAGGATAGGCCTTTGTCCAACATCTCAGTTAGGTATTGTAAAATCTGAGGAATATTTGGTACAAACGTGTCAATTCCTTGTGCCTGGTTCCAAGCACAGAATCTCTTCCATTTTTCTGCATAAGATTTTCTGGTACTGGGCCTCCTGGCCTCCAAAATAACATCCATCACTGCTTTAGAGAGAGGTGTGTTCTGAATGGTTACATTATCAGCCATGCTGCCAGATTTAGGGTCCTGAGTTGGCTGTGCAGGATCTGATTGTTTCGTTGGGTCAGTAAGTGAGGAATTAGAGGTAATGTCCAGGCTGGGCCTTGAGACAAGCTCTTTAGGATTGGGTACCAGTGCTGGCGGGGCCAGTCTGGGGCAATCAGAATCATTTTTGGCTTCTCTTATCTGACCTTTAGGAGTACCTTGGGGAGGAGAGGCAGAGGAGGAAAGGCATATACTGTTAGGGTTTTCCAGCTGAATGACAGGGTATCCACTTTCCATGCTTGCTTGTGATAAGTCCTTGTGCAGAATCTCTGTAGTTGGCAGTTGTGAGGGGAGGCAAATACATCTATGTCTGGACATCCCCATTTCTTCGTTATCATGCTGAAGACTTGTGGATCCAGTTTCTACTCGTGGGGATCCGTGAGGTTTCTGCTTAGTTCGTCTGCCAGAGTATTTTTCTTTCCTGGCAGGAACTGTGCTTGCAGGTGTACTTGATAAGTCAATGTTGTGTCCCATAAAGTTATGGCTTGTCTGCAGAGAGGGTAGGAATGTGTGCCTCCCTGCTTGTTTATGTACCACATGACTGTAGTATTGTCTGTCCTTATCAGTAGTTGTCCTGGATGAAGTAGATCCTTGAAAGCTGTCAAGGCATTCTGAACCACTAGCATCTCTTTTTGATTGATATGAAGATGCATTTGGCTTTTGGGCCATGTGCCCTGAATACATTTTCCTGCCATGTGGGCCCCCCAGGCATAATCTGAAGCATCTGTTATCGACTGCCTGGCTGTGGGTAGGGTGAATGGCTGTCCCTTGTTGTGGTGACAGGCCTGTGCCCACCATCAAAACTCCTGTTGCAGGCAAGGAATTAGGGTAATTAATGTTTCCAGGCTGTGGCAATGTTGAGTCCAAACACGTTTTAGATACCATTGTAGTTTCCTCATATGTAGTCTGGCAAATGGAATTAGCAGAATGCAGGATGCCATGAAGCCCAAAGCCTGCAGAATTTTTCTTGCAGATAACTGGGTCTTTGTTGCCAACATTTTGAAGTAAGAAGTCAGTTGCCTTTGTTTGTCTGGCGTGAGATAAGCCATCTGGGCAGTTGTATTTAAGCTTGCACCCAGGAATATTATCTCTTGAGAGGGTACTAGTTTTGATTTCTTTTTGTTTACTGTGTACCCTAGGCAAATTAATAATCTTTTTATGAACGCCAGATGCTTTAGTAGAATGTCCTTGTTCTCTGCTTGAATAAGGCAATCATCCAAGTAAGGATATATTTGAATTCCTCTTTGTCTGCAAAATGCAATTACTGGTGCCAGGCATTTTGTAAAGACCCTGGGAGCAGTAGATAAGCCAAAGGGCAGTGCAGAGAATTGGTAGTGCATTGAGCCAGCTATGAATCTGAGGTATCTTCTGCAAGATTTTCTGATTAGAACATGCAGGTATGCCTCTTTTAGGTCCAAAGTTACAAGCCAGGCCTTCTTGCCCAGCATGGGCAGAAGCTGCTGCAGAGTCAACATTTTGAATTTTGGAACGTCCAGAAATGTATTTAGAATAGACAGGTCAAATATTGGTCTCCAGGCTTCGTCCTTTCTGGGTACCAAGAAAAGTCTTGAGTAAAATCCTTGTCCCTGCTCTTGCTGTGGTACTTGCTGAATGGCCCTCATATCCATGAGGGATGAAACTTGTTTCTGTGCCTCTGCCCATTGATTGTGTGGCAGGTCTGGCATACCTTTTGCCCTTGGCAGGGTGTGAAAGTGGAACCTGTAGCCCTGGGACACTATAATCAAGACCCATTTGTCCTGGGTGATCATGTGCCAATTTTGAGAAAAAAGTGCTAGTTTTCCCCCTAAGGGGGCTGCCAAAAGATAAGTGCTTGGTGCTGGCAGAGGAAAGCATTGGGACTGTTTTCTGTATGGCTGTGTATTGTCTTCTCTGCTTTTTGGAGGTAAAAGCGCCTCACTGTTTAGGCCTGTATGAGCCCTGGGGCTGGGATCTGCATCTGGGGCATCTGTATCTGCCTCTTTGTGGCCTGTTTGACACTGGAAAGGACCAATTCTTTGTAGGCCAGTTCCTGCTAAATCTGGGTGGCTGTACCTGTAAGAAATCCTTTACTGTTTGCATAGATTTCGCTTTGTCCTCCATTTTCTTCAACACCTCCTCTGCTTTAACACCAAATAAAGTATCATGCTGTAATGGAGCATCTAATAATTTTGCTTTAACATGATCTGGTAGATTTTGTTCCTTTAACCAAGCATGCCTCCTAATGACAGAACCCGTAACTGCAGCCCTGCAAGAGGCCTCCAGAGAATCAAAACCACATTGCAATGTATGCTTACCCACTTGTTCAGTTGCATGCAATAAATCCTGCATTTCCTTATTTTCTGCACAATCAGAATTTGCCAACATTTTCTGTTTTAGCAGTGACATTAAGTATTGCTGATATTTAAGCATATGAAATTGACAATTTAAAGCCCTCACAGCCAAAGTAGCAGAAGTGTAAACCTTTTTCCCCAACCTGTCTAGTGCCCTTGAATCCCTATCAGAGGGGATAGGGTTTTTTTGCAGTAGATGCCTTGACCCCTTTGGGACCCTGAGAAACAGTTTCTTGGTCAGCAGCAGGGTTTTTATAAAGAAATTTATGTGAATCTGGAACCCTGTAGTATCTGTCTGGTTTAACAGGGGCAGGGGGTAGAGAGTCAGGAGAAAGGCCGGACTCTGAAAATACATCATCTACAATGTCTAACACAGGGGGAATAGCAAGAGGCCTGTGTTGAGGTAGTAAAAGAAAATCTCTAAGCCTTTTCTTAGATTCTGAGTAGTCTTGGCTCTCCCAGTGGAAGTGCTCCCTCATGGTATGCAGGGTTTCCCCAAAAGAGTAATCCTCAGGAGGAGAGGCTGAAGGGATAGATTCTTCAGCATCAGAATCCTCATAGGGAGGAAGAAAGTATTCCTGTTCAGAAGAGGAGTCAGAGGAAATGGAAACCTGATCTGAAGATTCATATTCTGTCTCTTGCCTAGGCCTCTTATCAGGAGGGGGATGGGAACCCCTGATCAAGGTAATTAGGTCTTCGGCCATTTTGAGAATCTGTTTTTTAGGCATGGAAGTCTGTCCAGGAAAATGCTGTACTTGTTTCTTTGTCTTTTGAGCTGCTTTAGACTATGCTTTAGAAGCTGAAGTAGGCTTTACATATAACTGTGTAGGTCTGAAAACACCCTCAGAAGCCAATGCCTGCTCAGCGGCTCCGGACCCATCTGAGGGAATAGTTTCTGAGTGTCCAATACCTTGAGTATCCAGAGGCCTAGCTGGCTCCACATGGAAATCGACAGCGGCCTGTGGCTCTGAGGTAGCAGGCTGCAGGGGCTGCAAAAGTGCCTCACTGAGAACCGGCGACTGGCTTAGCGGAAGCCACAGTCAGTTCTGGACCTAGGATGCCTGTCCTTTTCTTTTTCCTTGCGCTTTTTATAAACTCTGGTCGTCGGCTGTTCCGACGGCATTATATAATTGAATCTTCGGCCAAAGTAATGAAAGACAAAATCGTACTGACGTTTAATAGTGCGTTGGTTAAATCTAGCACAAAACCGACAGCTAGCAACGTTGTGATCAGGGCCTAGGTAAGGAATACAGTAAGAATGAAAATCCTTATGAGGTATTTGCTTCCCACAAGAAATACAATTGTTAACTTTTTCTGACATCGGTCTGGAGCAAGAAAAAAGTTTCCCCAACGGGGTACTTAGCTTTAATGAAGACTTCGGATCTGAAATACGTTTTCGAAAATCTCAGGAGTCGGCCGACCGGCACTTGCGAACTGCTTTTGCTTCGGGCACCGCGCGGCAAGAAAGACTGAAGAAAATGGCGTCGACTGCATCTTTTAAACCCCTGGTGCACTGACGTCAGGGAAGAGGCGACAGCAACCGACGCCTGACCTAGACTTTGGAATTCAGGCCGACTGCGGGTAGCCTGCCAGCAGGATAACCCAAGAGTAATGACTGCAACAGTGAAACACGATGAACATTGTGCCTTTCACTACATTCTTTTACAAGCACTGATATTCATTTAATTGTAACCGCCTGACAAAAGAAAAACAGAAAAAACATTGCAATCTATTTTTCAGCATTCCTTTTAAGCACAGGTAATCTTTTATCAATAATCATAAATAGGAAGACAAATTGCCAGTTCATATACACAGTATGATACCAAAAAGCAGATAGTTCCGGTAAAAAAATTCTTACTATATGTTATTTACTTACAGGAAGAAAAATATCTACTCTGAAACTGCTCATTTTTCTTTCAATTTTAATTAACTGCAGGATTCAGGTGATTGGTATCTGCACTGCCACCTGTTGTACAGCTAGCAGAGCAGTTACATTCCTTTTTCAAGCACAGGTTATATTTTCCATTAACCACAATATGAAGACGTTTGTAGACTACAGTAAGGTGAAAAAAAAATTACTCGCCTTTTTTTATTTTTGAAGAATGGCTCTAACTCTATCAAAACCAGCTCTAGATCTGGAGATGCCATCCAATTTGTTCTGCTTTGTGAAGGTAGGAACAGAAGACCAAGTAGCTGCTTCTAAAATGGTATTAAGCATCCAAACCTCTAAAGAAAGCACCCAAATAACCCACAGCCCTTGTAGAATGAGCCTAAACAGGAAAAGAGAGGCTCTTCACATGGAAAATGGGATGGGAGGTTGGTATAATGGTTAAGGTGTTTACCTTACAGACACAAAGTCCACGGTTTGACATTGGCTATGCTTAAAATAGCCCACAAGGGCAGTTAACCTAGTACAAATCTAGGAACCTATAAAAATAAACAGCCTTCAAAATCCAAGAGGATATAGTCTGCTTGGAAACCGGCAATCCCTGAGTCCTGGGATGAAAAGAAACAAAAAGCTAATCAGATTTCCTGACAGCATTAGTTTTATCCAAAAAACATCTGAGTTGTCTATGCACATCCAAGGTGTATAAAAATCTGTTCACTAGAAGAATATGGAGAAGAAAAATAGTGGGCAAATGAATAGATTGGTTAAGAGACAGCTTATTTACAAGTTTGGGTATAAATGAAGGGTTAGTATGCAAAGAAACACTGTCCTTATGGAAAATCAGAAAAGGCGGGGAAGTCATTAAAGCTTGAAGCTCAGATGCCCTTCTGGCAGAAGTCAAAGCTAGCAACAGAACAGTTTTCCCAGTACAACCAGTGTTGCAGAGAAGCTATAGCTGCAGGCTCAAACGGATCCATAGTCAGCTTTTCCAGAACAAAGTTCAAATCCCATGGAGAAGGAACAGATTTTATGGGGGGTTTAATGTAAAGGATACCTTTGAGAAATTGTTTAACCTCTAACGCAGAAGCAAAAGGGGGGGATAAAGGCAGAAATGGCTGACGAATGGACTTTCACCGAGGAGTAAGCCAAACCATTACTGAACAACTCAAACAAGTAGGAAAGAACCAATGGGACACCCACAGACAGTAGATACAGGTTGTGTGAATGACAGCAGATGGAAAAACTCTTTCATTTAGATAAGCATGATTTCCTAGTGTTAGGTTTTCTTGGCTTCTGCAGTACCCTAAGCAAGTCCTCAGAAAAAAAAGGTGTCTAAAATGAATCAGAAGACTATCACCCACACAGTGAGATGCAGAGTTGACAGATAAGGATGGATAAAAGAACCTTTGTCCTGTGTGAGAAGGTCCACTCTGTGAGGTAGCTTGTGATGATTGCCCTTGGCTAAATGCAGAAGAGGGAACCAATGCTGTCTTGACCAAAAGGGAGTCAGCAGCAACATTTTTGGTTTGTCCTGCTGAATCTTTAATAGGACTTTCTGAATGAGAAGAAAGTGAGGAAATGCATAAAGAACCAACCCACTCCATGAGACTGATAGGGCATCCACCTTTCAAACCAGAGGACCTGGGACTCTGGCACAAAAAAGAGGAAGCTGTCTCTTCAGAGGGGTGACAAATAGATCTATCTGAGGAAAACCCCACTGGCAGATAAAATCCAGAAGCACATCACTGTGAATCAATCATTCATGAGATTGAGTCATGGACCTGCTCAGATTGTCTGCAATAGAATTCTGAATGGAAGCAATATAAACTGCCTGAAGAATGACATGGTACTGAAATGCCAGTTCCCAAGACAGCTAACCTGCACAGATGTATGACTTCAACCCCCTGTTGTTTACATACCAGAGAACTGTGGTGTCTGTAAACAGTTTTAGAGGTCCTAGACAGAAAAGAGGATGGAAAGCCTGAAGTGCTAATATGAGGGCTCTCATCTCTTTGATGCTGATATGCTCCTCCTTCTGAGAAGGAGACCAAAGGCCCTGTACCTTCATGGAAGCAAATGTTGCCCCCCATCCTAGATCTGAGGCATCTGTAAACAACTCTTGAGTGGGAAAAGGAGGATGCAAAGGAAGGCTGGGGTTCAAGGAAATCTGATGAATCCACTAAAGCAGTTCTTTTTTTGACATAAGGGAGAAGAGGAATCACAAACTCCAGTGGATGTGCATGCTGGATCTAAACTGATTTCAGGTACCACTGAAACTTCATCATGTTAAGTTTGGTCAGAGGTAGCATGGGAATGGTGGATGTCATGAACCCCAGGAGCATGACAAACTCCCTGGCTGCAACAGAAAGAAGAGGGAGAAGACTTTGGAAGCAGGAAATGAGAGACTCAGCTTTTGAAGGAGGCAGAGATGCCAGCATATCTGTCTGCAGCCTGCACCTCAGAAAGATGTGGTCCTGTGAGGGGGAAGAAAGGACTTTTTGAAATTTATTGTGAACCCAACCTGCCGTGGTGGTGGTGCTGCGGTAGCGTTGTCACCTCACAGTAAGACACTGTCCGGTTAATTCTCAGCTAGAGCGTCTTCTGCGTGGAGAAATGCATGAATGGGCGTACCTTCGTTGAAGGTTGTGCGTCAGGCCTGGCAAGCCGGTACGTAAAAATCAACTGCCAATCATTAGCGGATGGTAGTTCCGCTGTGGCGACCCCTAACCGGGAAACGCCGAAAGACACAAACATTGTGAACCCCAACCTCTGCAGAAGAGAAACAGTGAACTGTAGATTTTGTTCCAGGTTCTCTGGACAAGGAGCTAGAGAGAGATCATCATCCAGATAAGGACAAACTTGGATGCCTTGAAGTCTGCAGTAAGCAATAACAGGAGTGAGACACTTTGTGAATACACTTGGGGCAGTGGAGAGATCACAGGACAAAGCTGGGAACTGAAAGTGCAAGGAAGCAACAGAGAAACATAAAGATTTCCTGTAAAGGGGATGAATGGGAATGTTAAGATAAGCATCCTTGATGTCCAGAAAGGCCATGTAAGCCTGAGGAAGAATAAGAGGAAACAAGATTTGTAAAGACAACATGTGGAAGGTAGGAACCTTCAGAAAAGTGTTTAGGTGAGAAAGATCCACAATGGGTCTCCATGGGCTGTCTTTTTTGGGTACAAGAAACATTCTGGAATAAAACCCTCTTCCTCTGAAGGGTAGAGGAACTTCTTGGACTGTTCACTGATGTAGCAACTACTGAAGCATCTGAGGAAACAGAAGCAGTTGGTCTTGAGGTGGTTGAGGAATGCCCATGAATGAAGGAAGATTTTTCCAGACCATGAAGTACTCTTGTTTTATGATAGACAGAACCCTGAGTCTTGAGTAATAGTTTCCCCACACCGGAAGACACAGGGAAAGACCTGAGATGAGTGTTGTAGTTACAGACTACCTGGTTTGTCCAGAAAGGGCTGCTTCTGAGCAGGAACTGGTTGAGAGGGCTTAGATTGAGGAGCTCTCCTACCTCCCCTTTTTGTTTTTAGAAGAGGGAAGGTGAGCTTGTTTTCTAACAAAGGAAGTCTTAGATGGATAATTCCTCCGAACTTTGAGAACAGGAGAAACCAAGATAAGTTTTAAGTCTTGTAGTTCCTCACTTTCTCCTGCAAAGATTTAAAGAAATTTGCAGCTGCAGCCCCAAACAAAGCACTACTGTCTAAAGAAGCATCCATTAATTTTGTTTTGATATCATCTGGAAGTGGTTGAAGCATCAACCAGGAATTCCTCTTAAGAACATATCCAGATGCAGCTGCCCTAGAAGATGCTTCTGCTGCATCTTAGCTGCATTTAATGGAGTGGCGTGCTACCTGAGAAGAAGGTCCTAAAAGAGACATCACCTGAGTTTTAAGAGTCTGGGAGGGGAGAAACTGCTTGAGTGGCTTGAGAAAGAGCCACAACATATCTGGTCATATGGGTTTTGGTAATTTATAACACGGAAAGCTAATGTGGCAAAGGTATAGACATTTTTCCCTATTCTTTCCATAGTCTTGTTCTCCTTATCAGAAGGAAGAAGCTTGGTGGATGGCAGTAATCTGGAAATTTTGTCAGAAGCAATGGAAACCAATCCAGGATCTGCTGAAGGACATCTATAAAGAAATGTACACTCATCTGATAACTTATAAAAGCGATCAGGCCTTTTAGGGGCAGGGGTCTGTGAGTCTGGGTCTTAGATGCTGAAGAAAATGCATCTAGAAAGGCTGGTAGGACTGGAGATACAGCAGAAAAGGAAGGAGAGTTCATTTGTAAAAGATCATACTATCTTTTCTGCACATCAAAAACCTGAAAGCAGTGCCAGTAAAAGTATTCCCTCAATTTAGCTATGGCTTCTCCAAAAGTGATCCCTTCAACTGAAGAATCTGCACCATTAGACTCTTCCTCTGGGAAAGCATACTCAAGGGGGATGGAATTTGAGTGGAGTATGCCAAGGATTCATCCTCAAAAGAGCCCTCATCACCAGAAGATTCTGGTACCCTAACTCTCGTGGGGGGAAGAAGTTAAGGAAGAAACAGGATCAACTGAAGGAGGCTTAAGAGCCATGAGTGCAAGCCTTCAGAAAAACGTTGCCCACTTGAATTGGGAAGTCTTAGGTGCAGAAATGTGCTTGATTTTCTGCTTCTTTTTAACTGCACATCTGTCTGGTGAAAAGTGAAGGGGACCTGACATACGCCTGCACTCAATAATATTAGTTGGAATATCCTCCCTAAATAGAATTTGAGGGATACCCCTAGGGCCTTCCAAAACAACGAGTCTTGGTTACCCTGTTTGATGCGGACGTCTGCATTGCCACCGAGGACGTGCCTAAAGCTGATTCTTTGACAGCATCCAATATGGTAACTGCCAAAGAACCCAAGCCAACCTCTGGACGGAGCTCCGGGTCTTCATCAACCCCAAGACAGACATCAGAGATAGGAGGTGCAACTGAAGATTCAGGCCCCGGCTCCTTGGCTTTCCTCTTCAACACAAGCTCAGTTGCTGATTTTCTCAGTAAATCTTAAGGGATGAAAGATAGCTACATAGTGTCTTAGGAACAATGGCCTGTTAAACAGAGCAGGATCTGTGGTCGTACATAGGCCCCAAACAGAAGAGACACAGGTTGTGACTATCCTTGCGTGGAATCTGTCTCCCACATTGGCACTTGTCTTTCCTGAATGACTTGAAACCCTCAAAAAAGAAAGCAGTATCAAGAGAAAAAAGGAAAAACCCTGAAGGGATCTGAAAACTGGACCAGCAGGAAATGACTTGGGCAAACAGACCCAACGATCGAAGATGGCGCTCGGACTGCAGCAGAGAAGTTCTGAGGATTGTACTTGCAGGAGTCACTTTTATGGCAAACGTGCTCCTAAGCCACTCATGTCACATCTCACATACTAGCAGTACTTTGAAGCTCTTACACCCTGGCTGGACACTGGGATGCCTTTGGCAGAGGATTCCTTCATGTAAAAAATACTGCAACATTAGAATAGAAAGACATCTGTAAGAATCAATCAGAGGAGGTTAGAAAGGATTGGGAAAAGAGATTGGATAAGTAATTCACAAAGAAACAAAGGGGGGGTATATGTTTGTCTCCCAAATATGCAATAAAATCTAGAAGATTTAGGATTTTTGTTTGGTAATGTTTATATAGATATTTTTATACCACATGTAGACTCCAGAGAATTTTTCCTCAGTTAGACAGCAAATGATGGAGTAGTGAAGGGGAAGAAAATGTAATTGGGAACATATTTTCTAGTAGTGTAATGAGTTGGCAGACTTTAAAGATTCTCTGCAGACAACTCTACCAGAGATACTGGATGAGCAAATTGGTGTAACTAGGAAAATGATTTTTCTGAGCTATGATACAGAATCGGAATTGTCTAGACATAGTAAGGCCTTGCACAGTCTAATTATGGTGACTGCCAAAACAACAGTTACTAGAAAATGGAAATCAAATTCTAAACCAACTGTACTAGAAGTAGCGAATATAGTAACAGATATGCAGTAAAATCCAAGTCATTTATTAGGAAGTTGTTAGCGCTTTCATGCACATAGGTCAAGTGCACTTCTTCAGACAACATTACAAAAAAGAACACTGATTATATATAGACCATAATTAGGAATCCATTGAAATCAGCTGATTCTTGTTAACTTTTAAAGAACCATTCCATTAAAAAACCTGCCATTTAAATATTCTTAAATATTTAACATAAAATACATATACTGTTATTGTTGTAAACGAAGATATGCAAGAAAATTTTGATATACAAAATAATTCATTGCATTCAATTATAAATACAAAAAGCTACTTAAAAGATCTTACTAAAAATAATATATATGTGTATATACTATTAGTATATAAATATGTGGAAAAGAACAACAACATTTTTGGAACAAATCAAATTATTTAACGTTCCAAAGCTTTCAGCTTAAGTAAACATTTGATGGAACAGACATCATTGATGCCTGGATAAACATAGGCATTAGTTTTTAGCTGCCACCAAAGTTCCTGCTCTTCTAACTTTAGATGCCATGGGCCTTGGAAATGATATCACACATCCCCTGCATAACAATGATCAAGGTGAATATGCAACCAGCTTTATAACCACTTACAATGATTTATCCTTACAAATTAGGAACGTACTACACTTTAATTGGGACATTATAGCAGAACAACATTCTCTTAAGAAAATACTCGGTCCCAAACCCACTATGGTTTTCAGAAGAGGTTTGAATTTCAAATCTTTGTTTGAACTACCACACCAACATCAAAATAATTATTATAAAAAACAAGTAGGTATGTTTAAGTGTGGTAGATGTAGTTATTGTAAATACATACAAACAGGTAATTTTTTTCATGTGAGGAATAATAAATATAATATTACCAATCGATTTGATTGTGAAAGCCAAGGTGTTGTTTATATTGCTACCTGCCAGTCCTGTCCTACATTTTATTTTGGCAAAACTGAACGACATCTAAAACAAAGAATTTACGAACATGTTGACGCTATAATAAAAGGCAGCAACACTAACGCCTTGGCCAAACACATTCTTGAATTTAACTCACATAGTTTTAAATTTATGGTGGTTCAACAAGTATCCAAGAATCCCAGGGTTGGCCCATGGCATCTAAAGTTAGAAGAGCAGGAACTTTGGTGGCAGCTAAAAACTAATGCCTATGTTTATCCAGGCATCAATTATGTCTGTTCCATCAAATGTTTACTTAAGGTGAAAGCTTTGGAACGTTAAATAATTTGATTTGTTCCAAAAATGTTGTTGTTCTTTTCCACATATTTATATACTATAGTATATACACATATATATTATTTTTAGTAAGATCTTTTAAGTAGCTTCTTGTATTTATAATTGAATGCAATGAATTATTTTGTATATCAAAATTTTCTTGCATATCTTCGTTTACAACAGTAACAGTATATATATTTTATGTTAAATATTTAAGAATATTTAAATGGCAGGTGTTTTAATGGAATGGTTCTTTAAAAGTTAACAAGAATCAGCTGATTTCAATGGATTCCTAATTATGGTCTATATATAATCAGTGTTCTTTTTTCTAATGTTGTCTGAAGAAGTGCACTTGACCTATGTGCATGAAAGCGCTAACAACGTCCTAATAAATTACTTGGATTTTACTGCAGTCGTCAGCTTTTGTTTTTCTCAGTTTAATTCTGGTTTTTCGTTTCATAGTAACAGATATAAAACAAATGGAATTGGGATCTTTAGAAAAAGGGTAGGAGCAAATTGCAAAGCAAAAATGGGAATTGTGGGAACAATAAATATATAGAGGAATGAGGTTTAAAATAAGGCAGGATTTGAATGAGCTATGAAATAACTTTGTTATGTATAGCCTTCTTAGTATAATCTTGATTGTATATGTTACTGTCACTGTATTTATGTTATTAATGCTTTATTTTATCCACTGGAGCTTTTCTCCCCGGGCCTCTACTGAAAATGGACATAGATCCAGCTAGACTAGCCCGGTCAACAAATGTAAAATAAAAAAAAAATAAAAATAAAAATGAAATGTTTGACTGACAAGGATTGTAGGTAGATTATAAGTGATGTATAACTTATGCAATTAAAATTGTGTCAATATGGTTTGCGATGTAAAATGCTTGCTACTAAAATTATATCAACATGGTTTGTTTTCATTGATAAAAATGCATGATTGTCTATATCGTAAGTGATGTCTTAATAAACATGCTTTCTTGTTAAAAAAAAAAAAAAAAAAAAAAGAACAGAATTAGTATCCAAACCCTTGAAAAAAGCACCAGAAGAAGCCACAGCTCTGGTAGAATGAGCCTTAACAAAAGGAGGAAGGCTCTTCCCATGAAAAGAATAGCAAAAAGAAATAGCTTTAGATATCCAAGAAGAAATGGTTTACTTAGAAACAGCCAAACCTAAAGACTTAGGATGAAACGAAAAAAAAAAAACTGGTCAGATTTATAAAAAGCTTTACTGTTATCCACATAAAATCTGAATTGTGTCTGCAAATCCAAGGTGTGCAAAACCTTCTCACTAGCAGACTGCTGAGACGGGCAAAAAGTGTGCAAATGAACAGACTGATTGACAGGCAACTCATTAACCACCCTGGGCATAAAATAAGTATTAGTATGAAGGAACACCCTGTCCTTATGAAAAACTAAGGAGGAGTAACATTCATAAGGGCCTGGAGCTTAGACACGCATCTGGCAGAAGTAAGGGCCCAAAGAAGAACAGTCTTCCAAGAACAATGCTGTAAGGAAGTTAAAGCAACAAGCTCAAAAGGAGCCTGGAGTCAATTTTTCTAAAACAAAATTAAGGTTCCAAGAAGGAGGCACAGACTTTCTGGGAAGCTTAATGTAATTGACGCCTTTAAGAAACTGTTTGGCCTCAAATCTAGAGCCCAAAGGGGGAGTCAAAGGCAGACAAGCAAAGAGAGCTGAGAGTTGGACTTTAACAGAAGAATATGCCAACCCAGCATTGAGCAATGCAAACAAATAAGAAAACCAAAGGAACATTCACAGTAAGTGGATTCTGGTTATGAGAAAGACACCAAACAGAAAACCTTTTCCATTTAGACAAATAAGATTTTATAGTAGTGGGTTTCCTGGTCTCCTGTAGGACCCAAAACACATCCTAGAAAAAAGGTGTCTGAAGGAGATCAAAACCCTAGCCCCCACAATGTCAGTTGACAAGTGCAGATGGATGAGAGAACCCTTGTCTTGTGCAAGTAGATCCACCCTGTGAGGTAACTTGTGATGGCTGCCCTTAGCTAAATGCAGAAGAACAGGGAACCAAAGCTGTCTGGACTAAAAAGGAGTCACCAAAAAGATTTTGAGAGCATCTTCAGAATGAGAAGAAGGGGAGGGAAGGCATAAAGAAACATCCCCTTCCAAGAAAAAGGGAGGAAGTCCATCTTCCCGACCAGAGGACATGGGACTCTGGCGCAAAATAGAGGAAGTTGTCTGTTCAGAGGGGTGGCAAACAGATTTACTTGAGGAGTACCCCAATGATAGACAATGCCCAGAAACACATCCCTGTGAAGCATCCACTCGTGGGATTGTTATGGACCTGCTCAGATTATCTGCCACTATGTTTTGATCCGAGGGAATGTAAACTGCCTGAAGGGTCACCTGATACTGGATAGCTATATCCCAAACCTGAAGGGCTAAGCTGCACAGGAGATAAGACCCCTTGCCCCCCCCTTTGCTTGTTACTATGCCAGATCACTGTGGTATTGTCTGAGAATCTTGAGGGGGCCTGGAAGGAAAAGAGAATGAAAAAGCCAGAGTAAGAGCTCTCATCTCTTTGACACTGATGCATTTTTTTCTTTTGTCGAAGAGACCAAAGGCCCTGCACTTTCAGAGGACCAAAGAAGGCCACACATACCACATCCAAGGCATCTGTGAAGAGTTCCTGAGATGAGGTTGAAAACGAAGCCCTGATTTGAGGGAAAACTAATGAATCCACCAGTGAAGTTCCAGCTTGAGGCATGGAAGAAGAGGAACAAGAATATCTAAAGTATGAGAATGTTGAAGGCAAACTGATTGGAGAATCCATTGGAACTTTCTCATATGGAGCTTGGCCAGAGAAAGCATAGGAATTGTGGAAGCCATATAACCCACAGCCCTCAAACTCCCTGGCTGTAATGGAAGCCAGAGGAAGCAGGGATTGAAATAAATCAATCAGAATTAAAGCCTTTGGAGGAGGCAGGGATGCCAGCATAGGAACAGTCTGGAGCCTGCACCAGCAGAGAGAGAGAGCCTGGAATGATTTTTGGAAATTTACAATAAATCCCAGGCTTTGCAAGAGAGAAACAACAAACCATAGATGCTGAAGTAAAATCTCTGGAGAGGAGGCCTTAAAGAGCAGGTCGTCCAGGTAAGGAAAGATCTGTATCCCTCTCAACCTGCAGAAAGGAGTGAGGCATTTGATGATGACCCTTGGGGCAGCAGACAGGCCAAACGGCAAAGCAGAGAAAGTACAGTTGTGTACACTTACCATAAATGTAGATGTTCGAGTGTATTCACTGTTGCAGTCATTACATTTGAATAATCTGCTGGCAGGTTGCCGTCAGTCGGCCTGATTAACAAAGTCTTGGGTCCTGCGTCAGTTGCTGTCCCTTCTTCCATGATGTCAGGTAGTCAGGGGTACTAAACATGCAGCCGACGCCATTACATCAGTTTTTCTTGCCCCGGATGTCAGGTGCCCCCCAAATGGGGAACCAAATACTTAAGTAACTAAAAACACAAAAATATACCTCCAAACAAAAGCAAATACACCAAAAAGGCTTTTAAGCATAGTAAAGGAAAGTAGAGGTATAGTAAGAGAAAAACAGGGGTTTCGAGGGAGGGTAACCAGGACTGCAACAGTAAGTACACTCGAACACCTACATTTATGGTAAGTGTACACAACCGTACTATGTTCTTTGTGTTTCAGTGTTGCAGTCATTACATTTGGGTAGATTCCCAAAGCTATGGTTGGGAGGATGGATTTATACAGTACTAGGACCAACTATAAGGCCCTGCAGGACTGCAGTGGCAAAGCCAGCTCTGGATTTAGAGAAGAGGGGTAAATGGTAATATTTGGTGAACGTATGAACTGAGCTCCAGGTAGCAGCTTCTACAATGTCTCTGGTAGGAACACCTCTGAGAAAGGCTGTAGAAGTAGATGCAGCCCTGGTGGAATGAGATCTGATCCCCTGGGGGATAGTTTTACCATGGTGCATATAGCATAAACGAATACAATAGCTTATCCATTTGGAAATAGTCTGCTTTGAAATAGCCTTTCCCTCTGCCCCTGCAGCAAATGCCACCAGTAGTTGTTCAGATTTTCTTAGAGATTTTGTCCTGTTTAAGTAAAATCTAAGTTGTCAGTGTACATCCAATGAATGTAGAATCCGCTCCCCCTTGTTCTGTGGACTGGGAAAGAAAGCTGGCAAATGAATGGTCTGATTAAGAGCCACACTGGATACCACCTTAGGCATGAAGGATGGATTGGTCCTGAGAGACACCCTGTCCACATGAAAAATAACGAAAGGCTCCACTGCCATAAGAGTCTGTAATTCAGAAATCCTTCTAGCTGAAATGACTGTTAAAAGGAAAGCTGATTTCCAGGAGAGAAATTTTAAGTCTGCAGTAGCAGCTGGCTCGAAAGGAGGGAGAGTGAGTTTTTCCAATATAAAATTGAGGTCCCAGGCAGGGGTTGGAGCTCTCCTGGGTGGTCTTAAGTTTTTGATCCCTCCGAGATACTGCTTTAGCAGAGGATGAGAGAAGAGGGGAGGTTCTGTGTTGTAATGAGCTGAAATGGCTGAGGCATGGATTTTTATGTAAGAAAAGGACAGGCCCTTGTGAAGCATCTCAGTTAAGTATTGTAAAATATGAGGAATATTGGGCACTGTTGTGCATATCCCTTGTGACTGATTCCAGGCAAAGAATCTTTTCCATTTGTCAGCATAAGATTTTCTGGTACTAGGCCTTCTTGTCTCCAAAAGACATCCATCACAGGTTTGCTGAGGGATGCCAAGGGTGAATTTAGGTGATTAACCACGCTGCAAGATTCAAAGTTTGGAGCTGAGTGTGCAGAATGTGGTTGTTCTGCAGAGACAGTAAGTAAGGTGTCTGAGGCAGGTGCCATGGTGGAAGGTGTGACACATTGCGTACGAGTGGGTACCAGTGTTGGCGAGGCCAGTCTGGAGCAATCAAAATAATTTTTGGTTTGTCCTGTTTGACTTTTAGTAGAACCTTGGAGAGCAGAGGCAGAGGAGGAAAGGCAAAGACTGATAGGTTTTTCCAGCTGAATGATAGAGCATCCACTTTCCAGGCTTTTTTGTGATGAATTCTTTTGCAAAATTTGTCCAACTTATAGTTCTGGGGTGAGGCAAAAAGATCTATGTCTGGACTCCCCCATTTGCGTGCCAACATTTGAAAATCCGTGGTTCCAGTTTCCATTCGTGTGGGTCCATGAGATTTCTGCTTAGTTCATCTGCCAGAGTATTCAGCTTTCCTGGCAGGAATTGAGCTTATAGCTGAATTAGATAGGTCAAGGCCGTGTTCCACAATGCCATGGCTAGTCTGCAAAGGGAGTAGGAGTGTGTATCCCCCTGCTTGTTTATGTACCACATAACTGTGGTCTTGTCTGTCTTTATCATTAATTGTCCTGGATGAAGGTAGTCCTTGAAGGCTGTCAGAGCATTCTGTACAGCTAGCATCTCTTTTTGATTGATATGAAGGTGCATTTGAGTTGGGCTCCATTTGCCCTGAATGCACTTCCCTGCCAGATGAGCCCTCCAAGCATAGTCTGATGCGTCTGTAGTTAGGGTTTGGGCGACATGGGGTGGGATGAATGGCAGTCCCTTGTTTTGGTGGCAGGCCTCTGCCCACCATAGGAACTCTAGTTGCAGGCAAGGTATGATTGGAATCATTGTTTCCAGGCTATGACAATGCTGACTCCATAAACTCTTTAAGTACCACTGAAGTTTCCTCAAAAGCAGTCTTGCATCTGGAATTAGAAGAATGCAGGAAGCCATGAACCCCAAGGCTTGCAGAATTTGTCTTGCAGATAGCAGGGTTTTTATGGCCACCTGTTTGAAGTAAGTCACCAAATGAATTTGCTTTTCTGGAGTAAGGTAAGCCATCTGGGCAGTTGTATTCAAGCTTGCACCCAGGAATGTAATTATTTGAGAGGGTACTAGTTGTGATTTCTTTTCGTTTATGGTGTACCCTAGACAAGTTAGAACCTTTTTTACTAACGCCAGATGTTTTTGAAGAATGTCCCTGTTTTCTGCCTGAATTAGACAATCGTCCAGGTATGGATATATCTGAGTATTTCTTTGCCTGCAAAATGAAATTACTGGAGCCAGGTACTTTATGAAGACCCTGGGTGCAGTAGATAAGCCAAAGGGCAGTGCAGAGAACTGGTAATGCAAATAGCCTGCTTTGAAGCGGAGGTATCTTCTGCAAGATTCCCTGATTGGGATATGCAGGTAAGCCTCTTTTAAGTCTAGAGTTACCAACCAGGCATCTTTGCCTAGCATTGGAAGTAACTGTTGGAAGAGTCAGCATCTTGAATTTTAGAATGTCCAGAAATGTGTTTAGAGTAGTTAAGTCCAGAATTGGGCGCCATGATTTGTCTTTTCTGGGTACCAGGAAAAGTCTTGAATAGAAACCTTGTCCCTTTTCCTCTTCTGGGACTGGTTGAATAGCTCCCATGTCCATGAGAGACGGTACTTGTTTCTGGGCCTCTCCCCACTGATTTGGGGGCAGGTCTGGCCATCCGTTTGGGATTGGCAACGTGTAGAAATGAAATCTGTATCCCTGGGATACTATATTTAAAACCCATTTGTCCTGGGTTATAAGTTGCCAGTTTCTTACATGAAGTGCCAGTTTTCTCCTCAAAGGGGCAGCTGAAAGGTAAATGCTTGGTAAGTGTAGAGGGAAGTCATTGAGACTGCTTACCATAGGGAGGTGCCTTGTTGTTTCCAGATTTGGAGGCGGAGGAGGCACCCCATTGTTTTGTTCTAAAAGTCCCTTGTGACTGAAACCTGGAGCCTTTGGAATGTCTGGGTTTGACTTCAGTGGCTCTCGAAGGAACTGGAAAGGACCAGATCTTAGTAGGCCATTGCCTACTAAATCTTGGAGGTTGCACTTGTAAAAAATCTTTCACAGTTTGCATAGATTTAGCTTGATCTTCCATCTTTCTTAAAACTTCTTCAGCCTTATTACCAAAGAGACGGTCCTGTTGTAAAGGAGCATCCAACAATTTTGCTTTAACATGATCAGGCAGAGTTTGCTCTTTGAGCCATGCATGCCTTCTTAGCACAGAGCCAGTTACAGCAGCCCTGCAAGAGGCCTCTAAAGAATCAAAACCACATTGCAAAGTATGTTTTCCAACTTGTTCAGCTGAATGCAATAAATCCTGTAAATCTTTATTTTCCACATTGTCATAAATTAACATAATTGTCTGTTTAAGCAGTCCCATGATATGCTGCTGGTACTTAACCATATGAAATTGACAGTTTAAAGCCCTGATGGCCAAGGTTGCAGAAGTGTAAACATTCTTACCCCATCTATCCATCGCCCTGGAATCTCTATCAGAAGGGGAAGGATTTTTAGCAGTAGAGGCCTTAATGCCCTTGGGACCCTGGGAAATGGTTTCAGGATCGGCAATAAGATTTTTGAAAAGGAATTTGTGGGAGTCAGGAACCCTGTAGTATCTGTCTGGCTTACAAGGAGCCGAAGGCAGAGAATCAGGAGCCATATTAGATTCCGAAAAATCATCATCAACAATGTCTAGGACAAGAGGTATAGCCAAAGGCCTATGTTGAGGAAGAAGAAGAAAATCTCTAAGTCTCTTTATAGATTCAGAGAAATCCTGACTTTCCCAGTGGAAATGTTCCCGTAAGGTATGTAAAGTTTCCCCAAAAGAAAAATCCTCAGGGTGAGAAGCAGAAGGAATGGAATCTTCTGCATCAGAGTCCTCATAAGTAGGTATAGACAAATATTCATTAGAAGAGTCAGAAGAAATAGAATCCTGTTCAGAAGATTCATAATCAATGTCTTGCCTAGGCCTCTTAGAAGAGAGGGGGGGTTGGCTACCCCTGATTAGAGTAATTAAATCTTCAGCCATTTTGATCATTTGTTTTTTAGGCATAGGGGCCTGCACACGTGGCCCAAGCGTCAGTTTTTTAGACATAGATTTAGTTTTGGCTGTAGTTTTAAAGATGGCGTTGGTCTAATATACAAATCTTCAGGCCTGAAAACACCCTCAGAAGCCGGTGCCTGCACAGCGGCTCCGGACCCATCTAAGGTAGAGACATCCGCGGGGTCCATAATTGAAGCATCTCGTGGCATAACGGACTCCGAATGGGTCTCAGTAGAGGCCGGCAAATCAGAAGTAGCAGGGCTGTGAAAGCGCCTCAATGAGTACCGGCGAACTGGAGACTGGCTTAGGAGAAGCGTCGTCGTCAGTTTTGGACCTCGACAGCCTGTCTCTGTCTTTTTCTTTGCATTTTTTAGGTATTCCGGTAGTCGTATTGCTAATCGATGACATTTCTGGATAATTAAATCGTGAGCCAAAATATTTAGAAGCAAAAAATATACCAACGTTTAATAGTGCGCCAATTAAATTTAGCACAAAACCGACAGCAAGGTACATTGTGGTCAGGGCCTAGGCAAGGAATACAGTACAAATGAAAATCCTTATGAAGTATTTGCTTCGCACAAGTAATGCAATTATTTTTTACTGACACTGGTAAGGAGGAAGAAAAAGTTTCCTCAACGGGTACTACTTAGCTTTTTAGTTGAAGACTTCAGTTCTGAAACTCGAAAACGAAAATTTCAGGAGTCGGCTGACCAGCACTTGCGAACTGCTTCTGCTTCGGGCACCGCGCGGCAAGAAAGACAGATGTAATGGCGTCGGCTGCATGTTTTATACCCCTGACGACCTGACGTCATGGAAGAAGGGAAAGTAACTGACGCAGGACCCAAGACTTTGTTAATCAGGCCGACTGAGGGCAACCTGCCAGCAGATTACCCAAATGTAATGACTGCAACAGTGAAACACGAAGAACATCTAAAAATATCAGGAAGGAACAGAGAAACGTAAAAACTTTCTGAAAAGGGGATGAATAGAAATGTGTAGATAAGCATCTTTGTGATCCAGGAAAACTAGAAAAGCCTGAGGAAGTAGCAGAGGAAACAAGGTTTGAAGGGATGGCATCCAAAATCAAAGGACCTTCAAAAATGTATTTAGCTGAGAAAGATCCAGAATGGGTCTCCAGGTGTCTTCTTTCCTGGGGACCAGGAACATTCTGGAGTAAACCCCCTCTGAGGAGTTGGAACTTCTTGAATTGTTTCTAGAGCCAACAGGCTCTGAAGCACCTTTAGAATAAAAGGACAGTTATTGTGAGGAGGCTGATGAAGGGGGGGGGGGGTTCCAAATCGTGCAATAACCCTGTTGAATTAAGGAAAGAACCCAGGAGTCTTGGAGGTGATTTTTAACCAAATAGGAAGGGACACAGAAAGATGCAGAGAAACAGGAATGTGACTGAGAAGAACAGGACAGTCAGACAGCACCTGGTTTGTCAGGAAAAGGAGACTTCTGAGTAGGAGTAGTTTGGGTGGCTTTAGCAGGAGGCCCTTCTACCACCCTTTTAGCTTTGGGGGAAGGGAGAGACTGTCTACGAACAATGGCAGGCTTGTTACAGTAATTCCTTTGAAATTTGGGAACAGGTGAAAAAAAGAAGCTATGTTCTTACCGTAACGTTCCATCTGTGCTGTCGATCTTCATTCATTCTTGACTGGTCGGTTCGGTTCTGAGCCCTTGAAACCAACTCAGCCATTATACAAAGCTCATGCCAGCCAAAAACTGTTGAGCTAAGGCTCTACCCATACTGCCTCTCTTCCCATTACCTCAGATAGAGTTTGCCTATCAGTTAAGAAAATATGGAAGCCTTGTCTGAGGAACAAACCTATGAAACCCCAGTACTAGTTCTGAACATCCAGAAGTCTCTAGGAGGGGTCAGGAGGGTGGGATGTCAAGAATGAATGAAGACTGACAACACAGATGGAACGTTATGGTAAGGACATGACTTCTTTATCTGATGTTGTCAATCTTCATTCATTCTTGACTGATGGGTCAGAGTTCCCAGCTACTTTAGATCTGGGCGGCCCTAAGGAAGAATATTCCTGAGCACCATAGAGCCAAAGAATGCTCTTCCCCTGGAGACCATGTCAAATTTGTAATGAGTGATAAAGGTATGTGGGGTAGCCCAAGTTGCAGCTGCGCTTATGTCTTCCATAGAAGCTTTGAAATAGAAGACCTATGAAGTGGAAACAGATCTTGTAGAATTATCTCTAACTTTTGTTGGTAGTTTGAGTTTATTCTGATTATATATAATGGTAGTGCAGTCTCTCAACCATTTTGACAAGGTGACCTTTGATACCGGTTTGCTCAATCTGGTACTTGAAAAAGAAAGAAACATTTGGTCTGATTTACTACAGGATTTTGTTCTTTCCAAGTAAAGACGTAATTATCTGTGGACGTCCAACATATGCAAGCATTACTCTTCTTTGTTAGAAAAATTTGGAAAGAAGACTGGGAAGTTTATGGTCTGGCTGACACTGGACTTTGATACCACTTTAGGAAGGAAGGAGGACTTGGTTCTGAGTGATGCTCTTTCTTTGTGGAAGATGATATATGGATGATTCACACACACAGACTGTAACTCTGAAATTCTCCTAGCAGATGTGATAGCTAATAGGAAGAGGGTCCTTGAGGTCACAAGTGGCTGTTGGCTCGAAGGGCTGATGAACTAAGCATTGTAAGACTAAGGTCAAATCCCAAGGGACTATTGGATCTTTGAACGGGGGGTTTAAATGCTGAGTGGCATTAAGAAGAATTCTGCATAGATAAGACATCAATGAATGATCATCAAAACAGTTATGAAAATTCAAAATGGCAGCTAGATGAACCTTGACTGTAGATGTTGAGGCTCCCAATTGAAATAAGGTGGCTAAGTATTCCAGGACCTTATCAAATGGTGCCGAGAAAGGATTGATGCCATTTGTACACGTCCAAATTGAGAATCTTTTCCATTTGTTTAGGTAAAGTTATCTGGTGGATGGTTTATGGAAGACAGAAGTATCTTCTGCACTGGGAAGGACAAGTTGTTCTGCTTGTCAATTACTGGAATTGGAGAAACCAAGCTGTTAGCTTGAGATGTTAAAGGTTGGGATGCACCAAGCCCTGAGGGTGAGACAGCAGGTCCGGATCCAGAATCCATGGACGATGAACCAGGTGAGGCCAAAGAAAGGGAAACCAGACTTGGACTGGGGCCAGTAAGGTGCAATGAGAATCACTTTGCTTCTCAGCCATTGAGCTTTCCTCAGAAATTGGGGGAAAGGCATACAGAAGTCCTGGGGTCCAATCGTGAAGAAGTGCATCTCTCGGGAACTCCGCGCGAGGGGGAATTAGGGCAAAATAGCTGCTGCATTTGTGGTTTATGGGAGAGACGAACAGATCACAGCAAGGCTGACCCCATCAACGAAAAATTTTCATCACTATGTTGGGATTGAGCTACCACTCATGAGGCAGAAGGATACACCTGCTCAGTTTGCTGCAATCATGTTGGAGTTGCCTGGGATATGCTTCTATATCAGAAAGCGGTTGGAGGCAATTGCCCACTGCCAAACTCTTAAGGCTTCCTGACAGAGGGTAGGATCTGATTTCCCTGTTTGTTGATAAACCAGACTATGGACATGTCATCTGATTGGATAACAATTGTCCCTGAAGGAAGGGCAGACTGAAAAGCTTGCAATGCTAAAAGCACTGCCCTCAGTTCTAGGACAGTGATGTGCAAATTGGCCTCTTGTGGGGACCAAGTGCCTTTTACAGTCTTCCCCAGAAAATGCCCCCCCCCACCCTATCTGGGAAGTATCTTTGGTCACTACGACTTTGGGCTGAGAGGAGGAAAAGGGATGACTCCATACATTTTTTTCTGGTTTCATCCACCAAGATAAATCCTTTTTGCAGCGATTTGTTATCAAGACTGGATAGGACATGGGGCGTGTTAGAAGTGAGCATTGCGACGCCAAGAGCCATTGAAGCAACCTCATGTGATACCTCACTAGGGAAACGAATGTTATTGATCTGAGAAGTTGTAGTATCAGACAAGCAGGAACTTAGCCTTGGGAGAGGATCATTTTTAGTTGCGATCTTACCTTTAACAACCTGTGATGAGGAAGGGAGGCCACACAACATAAGGTATTTAGTCCTGCTCCGATAAATTCCAGATCCTGCGTGGGAGACCGTTGTGATTTTTCTTTGTTGACTGACATGCCTAAGGTTTTGGCAAAATGTAGAACAAAGTCTATGGCGCAAAGCAGTAGATGCCTGGAGGGGGAGCTGAGGAGCCAATCATCTAGATATGGAAACACACAGAATCTTTGAAGTCTCAAATGAGCTGCTATGACTGCCATGCATTTGGTGAATGTCCTGGGGGCTGTGGTGAGGCTGAAGGGCAGGGCTTGAAACTGGTAATGACTAGCTCCTAGCCAGAAGCAGAGACATCTTCTGAAGCACTTCTCCATCTTTATGTGGCAATAAGCATCCTGAAGATCTACAGGACACATCCAATCGTCCTTCTCTAGAAAGGGAATGATAGACTGATCATGACCATCCAGAATTTTGTCTGCTGCACAAATATGTTCAATAGGCTGAGATCCAAGATTGGCTTCCAGTCCCCTGTCTTTTTTGGTACTAAAAAGAATCTTGAGTAGAATCCGGATCTATCTGATCTGGTGGGACTGCTTGGATGACTCTTTTTTGGAGCAGCTTTTGAACTTCTAGTGCTGACTGGGTGGAACATTGGGGATTCCCTTCTGGGGTTTGGGGAAAAGATTGAAGGGAATGTGGTAACCTCTGGTGATTACTGTCTGCACCCAGATATCCAATGTTATTGTGAGCCAGGCTGAATGGTGCAAAGAAAATCTTCCCCCGACTGCTTCCAGAGGTAAGTAAATGAGCCCCTGCTCAGGACTGCTGGTAGAGTTATCCAGACAAGGAATCTCTGGAGCCCTGGTTACATGGATCCCCTCTGCCATGGGAGGGGAATCTTGCCGAAGAGTCCCCCCCCCCCTCTGCCCCGGGGAAATACTCACCACGTGTGTCCTGAAAAGGCCATTGGGTCTTCTTGAACCACATTTTTCCACTCTCCTAATTCTTGGAGTAACGTCATTGTGGAGTGGAAAAATGCACGCCTACAGCAGAAAAGGTCTTCCTGCCCTTTTCACACCTGGCTAACATGTGTTTAACTTTAGGGCCAAACAATGAAGTAGCATCAACATGAGCGTTGACAAAGGAAGACTAGAAGGGGTCCGCAAATCACACAAGCACATCCAGGCATGGTGCCTGATGGTAATGCCTGTACCCGCTGCTCTAGATGTCCCTTCGGCTGTATCCACAATAAACCACACAGACTAATTTGAGATCAACTCCAGAGTGGCAAGCTGAGAGGTAACCTTATCTCGAACCTCATCAGACACTGCTCCTGCTAGGGTGTCTGAAAGCTCAGTTATCAGATACCTTTGGAGTCTAGTGAAGTGTGCCAAAAAATTCAAGGACCGAATAGCAACGTTCGATGAAGCAAAGACCCGCTTCCCAAATCTGTCCATCATCCAGGACTCTTGGTTAGGTGGAAGGACAGCTGAACTCTCTTTGGCGACTTCCTTTTTGGTGGCTGCTGCCACCACCATGGCATCCACTGCTAGACCCTTAGACCAATGGGGCTGATCCTCTGGGGCTGAAAGAATTTTGTCCGGTTTCCGGGGAATAGGCTGTATGGTGTCAGGAGCCTTCCACTCATGCAGAACCATCAATTTGATTAGTTTGTTAGCAGGCAGGGTCACCCAAAAAGTAGATGGATGGACACAAAAAGCTTGCAGGAAAACAGATTCCTCAGAGGATGGATTTGAGGGCTTCCCATCACCCCTCTGTTTTAATACTTCCAAGATGTCTCCAAAGGAGACATCTTCAGGGGGTGATCGTGGGGACCCTTTTCCCTTCATCGTAATCTGCATCCTCAGTGACTGATTCTTCGGGAGAATCCAGGTGCTTCCTCTTGCACAATCTCTTATGGGGTGGCTCCTCAGGGGGACATCTGAGGAAGACTCCAGAGGGGGGGACCCTGAACTAAGGTATCTTGCTGCTCTTGTGCCCGCTGTCAAGATGTAGTAGATTATGGCAGCTGTGAACCAGAGGGAACGAAAATATGACACACCAACAGGGATGAAACCAACTTGGGAGCCTGCTGAGGCTGAAGCTCTCTCCATAATCTGGAAGGCAGGTCCGCCCGAAGAGGGATGGGAGCCCAGAACCAGGGTCACATCCCACTCCAATGAGCCGCCCCCCAGAGTAGGAGCCGAGAGAGGACTTGAAACTATCACAATCCCAAGAGCCACAGATGGTGTCATAGAAACAATCTGAGCCAGTCCAAGGATCCCAGAACTGGCAGCCAAATCTTGATCCCATGGGTGCAATGGTTCCAAAGGAGCCGAAGACCACAGAGTAGATTCCGGTGCCGAGGTGAGATCCACCATCATCACAGAGGCAGGTGGCATAGGGCGGGTCAAAGCAATGGACTCCAAGACCTGGGAGGAGGTTGAAGAAAGAATATACGTAGGAGTCCTGGGAGAGTAAGCCTCGTCTCTGGTAGGAAGAGAGGTCTGTGAGGGTGCAGGAAGGCCTCTGGCTGCTAAGAGCTGGTCCACTAATCTGACTACATC
Source organism: Protopterus annectens (assembly GCF_019279795.1). Lineage (NCBI taxonomy): Eukaryota > Metazoa > Chordata > Ceratodontiformes > Protopteridae > Protopterus > Protopterus annectens. The sequence goes on from NC_056733.1 coordinate 1,599,303,408, forward strand.
CAATTCTGGTAGACTCCTGGAAGAATGGATTGACATTCCCGAAGGAGACTCTGGTCTGTTCACAAAGGGACTCAGCTGCTGACCCAAAAAGGGGTCTATTGAAGGGGAATATCTAGTCTGGGGACTACTTAGAATATTGACTTTTGGCACCATGGTCTGTTGTATAGAGGGAGAAGATGGAACCGAATGGATAGATGTAGCTATTGTCGGTGCCGAGGAGGTGGTCAGTGACTAAGTGGTTTAAGCAGGTTCAACAGTTAAATAAAGAACAAAAAGTAAAGGACTCCTTCACTGAAAGTACTGCCAAAAATCCAAATAATAAATCCAAAAGTAAGGCAAGTACTACCACGCTGTGTATGAATCAACTTCACTTTATTAAAACAATAAAAGCAGTATCATAAGCGCTTTCGGGTAAATCTCTTCATCAGATGATAAAACACTAGTAAAAACATAGTATCTAATATAGTACAACACAACCAATGAAAATCAATAATTTACCCTCCTTTTTGCTAGAGCTGGTTTTAAAGGGACAACATCATTTAATCCTGGGGCTTTGTCAGCTCTCAGTCTAAGAATCCATTGCATCTCTTTATATTCAGTTTCATTATACAAGTCACCCACTTTTTGACTTCTATTTACAACACATATAACCATAAAAGCAAATACATGATCACTATGTAATTCTATATACTTGTACAGTGCATTTGTGTTCTTTTCTTAACCTTATATCTGCTAGATGCTTAAAAATTCTATCTTTAAGTCTGCAATTTATTTTTCTTACATAATATGCAGTACACTGTTGACAGTTCACAATATAGACAACATTTTGAGTGTTACAGTTAGCATACATATTCAGAAAAAAAAATGTGTTGGTCCTGGGGTGTATAAAACAGTTTCTTGTAAAATGTGCTTACAGGCTTTGCAATGGAGGCATGGATAAGTTCCCTTCTTTTTAATGACTGTTTCTTTAACTGGTGGTCGCAATAAAAAAGTGCCCTTCAGGAAGGCTTTACACAAATTGGCAGAAGCCAGAGCAACCTTATTTTCACCCACATGAAAATTAGAGATGGCAGCCAGCTGAACCTTGATGGTAGAAGCACTAGCGCCTGATCGAAAAAGATCGGCCAGAAAATCCAGTATGACCAGAACGGGGGCTGTAAATGGGTTCAGATTGCGCTGAGAGGCCCAAACACAAAAATGTCTCCACTTGCTATTGTAGAGTTTCCTAGTGGAGCCTTTAAGAGTAGCTACCAGAATATTCTTAACAGGAAACGAAAGTCTGGGAGTCCTGATAATCATGGGAACTGGAGCAGCCACGCCATCAGCTTGAGACTGTCCAGGTTGGGCAGAGGCAAGCCCGATGGGTGAGAAATCAGATCCGGGCATGGATCTAGAGTCCATGGAGGAACCAACAGGTGAGAGCATAGGAAGGGAAACCACACTTGACGCGGCCAGAAGGGAGCTATGAGAATGACTTTGCACTGCAGCCGACAAGCTCTCTGAAGGAACTTCGGAACAAGAGGTAATGGGGGATAAGCATACAGTAGCCCGGGAGGCCAAGCATGGACTAGAGCATCCCTGGGGACATCCTCCGGAGGGGAGATCAGAGCGAAGAAGTTGCTGCACTTTGCGTTGGAAGGAGATGTGAAGAGATCACAGCAAGGTTGACCCCAAACATGGAAGATCTTCTCCACCACCGATTGTTTCAGAGACCACTCGTAAGGCAGAAGGATTGTCCTGCTGAGACTGTCTGCTAGAATGTTGGAGCATCCCTGGATATGCGTTGCTATGAAAAAACGGCTGGTGGATATGGCCCACTCCTAAACCCTCATGGCCTCGCGACAAAGGGGGTAGGATTGGGTCCCTCCCTGTTTGTTTATATACCAGACTACATACATGTTGTCTGACTGAATGGCTACCGTCCCTGAAGGTAGGAAAGGGTGGAAGGCTCTCAATGCTAAAAGCACTGCCCTCATCTCCAGGACACTGATGTGTAGCTTGGTCTCTGGAGGGGCGACGTGCCTTGGACCTTTCTTCCCAGGAAGTGCCCCCCCCACCCAAGCTGGGAAGTGTCCGTGGTCACCGTGGCTTGAGCCAAAGGGGCTACAAAGTTGCGCCCCGCAAAAATGTCCACCGATTGAAGCCACTACTGTAATGACGTTCTGCATGTCCGATTGATTCGGATGTGGAAATCCATCGGAAGGTCTAGCCAGGACCATTGAACTGCCAGATTCCACTGAAGGACCTTCATGTGGAGACGTGCAAGAGGGAGGATAGAGACTGCGGCTGCCATCGAACCCAGGGCCCTGAGAACATCGGCTACTTTGACTACCGAGTGATCCAAGATCGCCGATACATGGAGTCTGAGATTTTCTATCCTTTCCAGGGTGAGAAAAATCTTTGACTGAATCGAATCCAACCTTGCCCTGATGACGTCTATGATCTGAACCGGAGCCAGGTGTGACTTGTTGACATTGATCGTGATGTCTAACTTGTGAGCCAGACTGAGGAAGTAGTGTAGGGCCTGGCACAAGAGACGTTTGGTGGATGCAGTGAAGAGCCAGTCGTCTAGGTAGGGGAATACCTGAATGCCCTGAAGTCTCAGGTGAGCCGCTACGACCACCATAACCTTGGTGAACACCCTGGGGGCTGTGGTGAAACCAAAGGGTAGGGATCTGAATTGAAAGTGACTGGCCCCTAGCCGGAAGCGTAGAAACCTCCTGGAGCTCCTGTGGACCATGATGTGATAGTAAGCATCCTGGAGGTCTAACGAGCACATCCAGTCGCATTCTCTCAGAAATGGTAGAATGGACTGTAGAGTGACCATCTGGAATTTTTGTTTCTCTACCGACTGGTTGAGAATAGACAGGTCCAGAATGGGCCTTTGGTCCCCCGTCTTCTTTGGCACTAAAAAGAACCTAGAGTAGATGCCTGATCCGGATTGATCTGGAGGGACCGGCTCGATGGCTCATTTTTGTAGCAGCTTCAAAACCTCTAAAGCTGCAGCCTCCCTGTGAGTGGGTGGAACATCTGGAAGGCATGCTGGAGTAAAGGGACATGAAATGAAGGGGATAGAATATCCTCTGGATATGATGTTTAACACCCAGCGGTTTGCAGTAATGGACTCCCATGCTGCTAGATGTAAGGAAAATCTTCCTCCGACTGCCTCCAGAGTACAGCAGCCAGGCAACCCCTCAGGGTTGCTGTGCGGGTCTGTCGGAAAAGGGTTCCCTAGACCCGAAGTTTCTGGGACCCCCTCTGCCTCTGGGACGGCGTCGGTCTTCTCCCCCTCTGCCTCTGGGGGAAGAATACTCCTGAGTGTCATGAAAGGACTGTGATTTCCGGGACCACATCTTCTTTTGCCCCTTTTGGTTCCTGGAATAGGACCTCTGGGGGTTAGAAAAGCGGATTCCGATGGCTGACAAAGTCTTTCGTCCTTCTCACTCTGGGTTAGTGTGTCATGTACAGTCTTCTCAAACAGGGATGATCCATCGAAAGGGGCGTTGATGAAAGACGTCTTAAAGGGGTCCACAAATTGACACAACCTGATCCAGGCCTGATGCCCCAAGGCAATGCCTGTACCAGCAGCCCTAGTGGCTCCCTCCATAGCAAGAGAGAGGAGACGCATACAGGTATTAGACACTGATTTCAGTGTAGTCATCTTCGCAGTGAAAGAGTGCTTGTCCTGCTGCGACAGAGACTCTGGGGGCAGCTCAGTTAATTCCAATATAAGGTCTCACTGCAGTCGGATAACATGTGCCAAGTAATTCAGTGCATGAATAGAAAATGTCTCTGACAAGTACATGCGCTTCCCGAAACTATCCATCAACCTAGACTCTTTGTCTGGTGGATGAACCAAGGAACTCTCCTGTGCCAGGTCCTTCTTTGTGGCAGCTGCAACCACCGAAGCATCTACCGGGGCTCCTTTAGACCATGCCTGCCTGTCTGACGGCGGGGAAAGAATTCTGTCTGGCCTCTTGGGTATAGGCTCTACGGTGTCAGGATCCTTCCATGCCCTAGTGGTGATGAGGTCCACCAAAGGGTCCGCTGGAGGGGAGACCCAGGAAGCAGATGGGCCTGCACCAAAAGCCTCCAGGAATACGGACTCATCCGCAGAGGGTTTGGGGGCTGACCAACCTCCTCTTTGGCGGAGGATCTCCATAATGTCTCCGAACAAGACATCCTTGGTAGGTGATCTGGGGGAACCCTCTCCTTCATCCAAGTCCGTATCAGTGGTAATGGACTCAGGGGAGTCCAAGTGCCTCCTCTTACACTTGCGCTTACGAGGTTCCTCTCCAGTGGGACTCTCTGCAGAGGATTCGTAAGCCTCCATGGGTTCCCTGAGGGGAACAACCTGGGGTTGCTATGGCACAGGCTGTCCCTGCGACAGAGTAATGGAAGCAGAATCCAAAATCAGAGGGGTCTGGATAGGATCCGGGTAGGTCAAGTGTGGTCTCAACCCCTGGGAGAGAACCCTTTCCACTGCCCCGAATACCGATGGAGAGCACACCTCCGTAGAACGTAAGGATGAGGCCCTTTCCGGCACCAAAGCAGGGATCGGAGCAGACGGTGGGGTAATCCGAGCACCGAGGATGGGATCCGAAAGAGCAAGATCTTGACCCTCGGGTCCGACTCCCCAACCACGGCTCTAAGAGTCCCCCGGATCCGAGATCAGATCCGAGGAACTCAAGGTAACGGCTGGCGTGGAGGACACGAGAACCATCGGCTCCGACCTAACAGCTCCAAAAGGTCTCAGATCCAAGAACCCCGAAGCATCGGGTCGGATCGAGGAAGGAGCAATTGGGTGGAACATAGTTGAAGAAGGAGGACCCTCTTTTATGGGAGAGGGCCCTGTTAAGACCCCCCATCTGAATCTGGTTCTGAATGAACCTCATTAGCCTGTCCATATCAAGGTCGGAGACGCTCCGAATCGACCTGGAGGAAGCGACCGACTCGGGTCTGGGCCGGATCTGAGGGGAGTGCCTCGGATCCGAAGACTCTGTCGGCTCCGGCGAGAAACGGGGAGAGCGGGGCAGAGGAGAACGAGACCAGGGTACCTTTGAAGAGGGGCTGGAGAAAGACTCCCTGTCAGGTGATCTTTTCCTGGGCCTGTCCCCCTCTTTGTGGCACTTCTCCTTCTCTCTTCTGTCCCTACCTCTCTGGGACAACTCCGACATAGCAGGCCTGGCAGGAGGTTGAGGCCCTGCCTGCACAGTGTCATTGGCTGGGGAGGAGACTGAAGCAGACTCCAGGGCAGAAGCTGGCAGCAGACCCTTAGCCACAATCTTAGCCCAACGATCCTTCAACGCCCTGGGGTTAAAGCCTGAACAAATGTTGCAAGATGCAGGCAGATGGGTGACCCCTAAACATAGAACACACAGAGTGTGGCCATCGGCTGGTGAGAGCTTATGACCACACTCTGTGCACTTTTTAAATAGAACCTTAGGCTGTTCAGCCATAGCAGAAACAGTACAAGCCTTAACGGCCCATTCACACACACTTAACAGGGATTGGGCCTAGGCGGGAAACCAGTATCACAAAACAAAACACTAACCACGATGCTGATTCTTAGAGCGGCAAACGAGATCTGGGGTTAGATAGGAGGAAGTGATGCAATATAGGTAAGGGAGGAGCTTGGAGCTGTTGCTTGAAAAGTTTTGCCTAATCGGATACGTATACCCATATGTGCAGAATGAATGAAATCAACTACTTCAAATCTCTAAATACTTAAAGGATGTTAACTTTGATGTGGTGCCCACTCACAAAAAGAAAACATCCACAAATCTATTATAAAACAAAAGTTTGTCTTTCCAATCATGTGCTGCCTCAAATATCACCATATCTTCCAGTATGCCAGGACTAGGCTAGCATATGTGTTTGCACAAGGCGTACCCATAGCTATATCTTGTCTCTGGCAATAATACTTTGTTTGACAAAGAAAAACATTATTCTCTAATACTAGCCCTAATAAGGAACATAACCGTATATTTTCATTTACATGTATATTCACCTTTTTGTTCTGTATTTCTTCTATGGCAGTAATACCATATTGATTTTCTATGACAGTGAACAAATTCTTTACATCTAGGGTAACAAACTTGTAGGAAATATCACTGTTCTCTTGTAAATAAACACCCAATGATTCCAGAAATGTAGCAGTCTCTTTCAAAATTATAGGGAAGGTTTGCAACATTGGTCTGAGAGTACATTCTAACCAGATAGAAATATTTTCTGTTACCCAACCCCTACCCGATACTATAGGTCTCATGGGTGGTGTTTTAAGATCCTTATAAATTTTTGGTAAGGCTTTAAAAACTGGGATAGTAGGATGTTGTATATATAAAAATGTCAGCAGCTCATGGTCTATCAAGCCGTTTTTTTCCATGTTAAATAAAGATTTGTGCACTTTTTGTATATAAGAATTCACCACTAATGGTGACAGCTGAAGAAAAGTCAGTCTGTCAGCTAACAACAGATCTATTTGTGTGTTATAAAACTCTTTACTGAGTACAACAGCAGCACCGCCCTTATCAGCAGATTTTATAACTATGTTGGTATTATTCTTTAGCTCTTGCAGTGCTTTTCTATGTGGTTGGTCTAAGTTGAAATACTTAGATCTATGTGTATTCTGTAGATACTGTTCAATTTCACATTCACATGACTTAACAAACATCAACAGTGTTGGATTTAAAGTAGGTGAAAAAGTACTAGGTTGCTTCAATATATGAGGTGTTTGAACACTGTTAGTGTCATTAAACATTTGCTTCAACATTACATTCCGTGTAAAATATAGCAGCTCAGGTATTAAGAGTATAAAAATCTGTCCCTCTACTCGGTACAAAATTTAAACCCTTGCTTAACACCGATAGTTGCAATTCAGAAAGAGAAATACCTGAAATATTATCAACATTGCAAATGTTGCATGCATTATCAACAGTCAATTGGAAGTCCGTCGTCTCTTGTAGTCCTTGTCCATCTGATGTGAAAAACTCTTCTTCCGAGAATTCTTCTTCACTGGTGCTGGTAAGGTGAAAAAAAGAAGAAGAGGGAGAGAAGGAAGTAGGTGTAACAACAGATGCAGGCATCTTGGCACTTTGTTTTAGTTTGGCTCCCATTGTGGAAAAGTCCAACCTGTCACTTCAAGACTCATCCATTTGGCCAGCTGTAGTGCCCAAATTAATGTCCACAAATGTTTCTCCTTCAGTCACTGTTTCAGTGACATTAGTAGATGCTGTTTCATTATTTTCTGCACTAAACAAGACATGCCCCTGTGAATGAAGAGTGTTGGGCTGCTTTAAGTTAACAAAGTCTGAGCATTCTTTTTCATGCTGTTGATTAGATACAGGTGTAGCTGCTACATCGTTTGAAACATTCCATGCTCTTTCATGAGGGGGAGGCCAAACACAGATGTTACCTGATGAAAAATCACGATAACCGTGTTGTAGTTTCTTTAACTTAACTTGTTGAAGTTTTAAATCATAGTTAGCAGCTACACATAGTATGTCCATAAGTCTATGTTTATGGTATTCAGTTTTATATCTCTTTCCAGCTAAATATGTAGGTCTTCAGCTTTGTTTAACAGTGCATCCTCTTCAGGTTGAAAAAAGGAAATAAGTAAATTCATATATGATTTACTAGTTGGTAAATTAATATGCTGCTAGCATGCCAGCAACACGGGATAGCTTTTCCCTTGTGCTGGCATGCATAGAACATGTAAAGCCTCTTGGCACAATATTGTTCTTAAGACAAGCTTCAAAATAAAATCTGTGCCATTGTAGGCATTTTAATTTCATTAACGTATCTTGCAAAGATGTCAATGACACGGTAAATTCAGTCTCACCTCTTTACCTCTCTTGTGTAACATCAGAGAGAACAGCGGATTTTGTAGCAAAAAATATTTACTAGTCATGGTTTTAATATACCTGTGTGGTACATAGCTAAGTTCAACATCCTCAGTCTGCTGGTCAGCCATGGGTGTCTGGAGTCCAATAAAACAACAGCAAAATAAAGAACAAAAAGTAAAGGACTCTTCCACTGAAAGTACTGTCAAAAATCCAAATAATAAATCCAATAGTAAGGCAAGTACTACCACGCTGTGTATGAAGGAACTTCACTTTATTAAAACAATAAAAGCAGTATCATAAGCGCTTTTGGGTAAATCCCTTCATTAGATGATAAAACACTAGTAAAAACATAGTATCTAATATAGTACAACACAACCAATGAAAATCAATAATTTACCTTCCTTTTTGCAAGAGCTGGTTTTAAAGGGACAACATCATTTAATCCTGGCCTCATGTATAATGTCCAGGACCTGCTTGCTTAGGCTGGTCACTGGGGGAGAGGTCAGGGTATAAGCCAGGCTACCAGGCTCAGGGCCTGCAATTGTGGATGCAAGAATTATCCATTCTGCTGGGTCAGGAGAGTTGGGATCTGATGGAGGTGCCATGGAGACAATGGTGACAGACTGTGCAGTAGTGGGTACCAGTGTTGGCCTGACCAGTCTGGGGCAATCAGGATTGCTCTTGGCTTTTCATAGGTTGGTAATAGGGTATCGGCCCTAGGGCCTATACAAGCCTAGCCATAACAATTCCCTGGATATTTCTTCCCACAATATTTACTTCCCTGGACCCCTGTCTAGCAAGGCGACTGACGTGATCCCCGGAGTGAATTTCTTATCTCCCATCCAATCGTCAAGGTTCTTTTTGAAGAGGGCCAAGGAGGCACTCTGCTTGACATGTATGGGCAGTCTATTCCAGAGTATGGGGAGTCTCTGAGTCAGGAACCTATCCCTCCAGCACGTTTTGTTCATTGTGATAAGGTTTAGATCCCTGGAGCGTGTGGCTCTGAGGGATTGGGATTTCTTTAAGTGGAGCATGTCCAACAGCTCATGGTTTGACATGGCCTTGTATGTTAAGCAAAGATCACCTCTGAGTAGACGATACGTCACAGAGTATAGCTGGAGGTTTTTTAGATGGTCAGCATAGGGCATCTGCTTTAGGCCTGTGATTCTTTTAGTGAGGTATTTCTGCTGCCTTTCCAGCTGTTGCAGATGTCTTGTGAGGTACATACCAAATGGGGCGTTGTACCCCTGGGACACTATGTTGAGGACCCATTGGTCATTGGTGATGGAGGCCCAGTTTTTTGGAAGGGAGGCAAGTTTTCCTCCTAGGGGCACAAGCTGGTGGGCAGAGGTAAGGGGTGGAGTTGAAAAGTCATTGTGAGTTCTTTCCATAAGAGGATGGCTTAGCACCCCTTTTTTTGAAGTGGAGGCACTCCATTGCTTAGATCTCTGCATTCCTTGGGCCTGCTGTCTGGGGTGTCTACTTCCCCTAGGTCTAGTCTGAGCCAGCCTAGATGGGGATGGAAAGGACCAGTGCTTGGAGGGGCAATGCCTACTGAATCTCGGAGGCTGGACTTGCAAAAAGTCTTTAACTGTCTGCACAGATTTAGCCTTTTCTTCCATCTTTTTTAAAACATCTTCTGCCTTGGTGCCAAACAAATTGTTTTTGCTCAATGGTGCGTCCAATAATTTTGATTTTATATGGTCTGGCAAGGTCTGTTCCTTTCGCCAAGCATGCCTTCTAAGTACAGAACCTGTGACTGCTACCCTGCAGGATCCTTCTATGGTGTCAAAGCCGCACTGCAAGTTGTGCTTAGAAACTTGGTTTGCAGAATGCATATGCTATTGTAATTCTTTATTTTCTGCACAAGTTGGAAAGGTAGATCATTTTTGTTTAAGGAGTTCCACTGTATGTTGCTGGTATTTCAATATTTGGAACTGACAATTTAGTGCTCTAATGGCAAGAGTTTCAGAGGTGTATACTTTTTTACCCCATCTGTCTAAGGCTTGGGAATCCCTGACCGAAGGGGTGGGATTCTTAGCTGTGGTTGCTTTTATTCATTTAGGTCCTTGGGAGATGACCTCTGGGTCAGCAGTAGAATTTTTGAAAAGAAATTTGTGTGAGTCAGGGACTCTGTAATACCTGTCAGGTTTCCTGGGAGCAGGTGGTAGGATGTCAGGAGTTAAACTGGATTCCATGAAAACATCATCCACGACATCCAAGGCAGGAGGAATAGCTAAGGGTCTGTGCTGTGGTACATAAAGAAGTTATGTACTCACCAAAACGTTCCATCTGAGTAGTTGTACTTTATTTGTCTTCAACCTGTGTGTTACGGATTCATATTGGATCCGAGCCAGCAACTTTTACTAGCATCTGCTCCGAGCTCCAAACTCCTCCCCTTACCCATAATACACCTCCACTGCCTTCCATCCCCAGATCGAGTTTTCTGAATCTTATACTGATAACCCGACCTGAAAAAATTACTTGTGACCTATACTGCAGGCCGTAGGCTGATCATATGCCAAGGTCCGGGGGAAGGAGGGAGGAACGATTGAAGACAAATGAAGTACAACTACTCAGATGGAACGTTATAGTGAGTACATAACTTCTTTATCTGAAGTAGTTTAATTAATTTAGTCTTCAACCTGTGGGACAGAGTCCCCAGCTACTAAACTCCTGGGAGGCCCTCATGGAAGGATATTCCGGAACACTGCGGAACCAAAGGAGGCTCTCCTTCTGGAAGTCGAATCCAATTTGTAATGAGAAATAAACGTATGAGATGAGGACCAAGTAGGTGCAAAACAAATATCATCTAAAGACACTCTAGACCAAAAGGCCACAGACGTAGCCATGGACCTAGTGGAATGAGCTTTCACCTGACCAGGAGGAGACATGCTGCTATCCTTATTGACCTAAAAGATGCATGAAGAAATCTATCTAGCAATAGTGACGTTGGAGACAGGTTCCCCCAAAAAAGGTTTATAGATGGATACAAATTGATCAGATTTACGAAAATTCTTTGTCCTGTGTAAATAGAATCGTAACTGTCTATGAACATCCAACTGATGGAGTTTGTATTCCATCTTGTTAGTAAAATTAGGAAAAAACACAGGCAAATTGATGGTCTGATTGATATTGACTGGTGATGCCACCTTAGGAAGAAAGGATGGATTGGCTCGAAGGGAAACCCTATCTTTGTGAAAAATTATGTAAGGAACTTTGATGGACAAGGCCTGTAATTCTGAAACCCTTTTGGCAGAGGTAAAAGCTACCAGTAAAGCTGTTTTCCAAGATAAATATTTCAGATCTGCAGTTATGGCAGGCTCGAAAGGCGGAGCAACCAAAACTTGAAGAATCATAGTAAGGTCCCATGGGGGAACAGGATCTTTGACCGGGGGACGTAACAAAAAGGTGCCTTTAATAAAGCACTGCAAAATGTAGAGACTCGACTGAATACACCAAAACAAATCTCCAAAGAATTCAGTCTTGAGGCAAAAAGTACAGTTTTGTACCTACCATAAATGTAGATGTTCGAGTGTTCACCCTGCTGCAGTCATCACACTTGGGTTGTCCTGCCATCAGGCGGTCCCGCAGTCGGCCCGAGTTTCAAAGTCTTGGTCCGGCGTCAGTTGCTGTCGCTTCTTCCCTGACGTCAGTGCACCAGGGGTATATAAGAGGCATCCAACACCATTTTCTTCAGTTTTTCTTGCCCCAGATGTCAGGTGCCCCCAATAGGTAGGCAAAATATATATATTGCTATATAAAAATAAAACAATACCTTCAGGCACAAGCAAATACACCACAGAGGTTGTATAGGATAGAATGGTATAGATAAGTCCAGCTAGTTCAGAGGGGATGGAGGGAGGGTAACCTGGACCGCAGCAGGGTGAACACTCGAACATCTACATTTATGGTAGGTACAAAACTGTACTATGTTCATCGTGTTACCCTGCTGCAGTCATCACACTTGGGTTGAATCCCAAAGCTAAGGATGGGTGGTGGAGTTAAACAGGGTTAGAAGAAGCTAGTAAGCCCTGCAAAACTGCAGTGGCAAAACCAGCTCTAGTCTTAGAATATAGAGGTAAGTGATAGTGTTTGGTGAAGGTGTGCACTGAACTCCAAGTTGCAGCTTCCAGAATATCCTTGGTTGGCACCCCCCTGAGAAAGGCTGCTGATGTAGCTGTAGCCCTGGTGGAGTGGGACCTAATGTTAGCAGGCACCGGTTTCCCATGATGCGTGTAGCAGAAACGTATGCAATGTCCTATCCATTTTGAAATGGTCTGTTTTGAGATAGCTTTTCCTTGTGATCCTGCAGCATAGGCTACAAAGAGCTGGTCAGATTTTCTGAAAGCCTTAGTTTTATCCAAGTAGTAACGTAATTGCCTGTGAATGTCCAAAGAGTGCAGGAGTCTTTCTCCTTTGTTCTGGGTATTTGGGAAAAATGTGGGCAAATGAATGGTTTGGTTTAGGGCCACACTGGATACCACCTTTGGCATAAAGGAAGGGTTAGTTCGTAGAGAGACTCTGTCTTGATGAAAAATGAGAAAAGGCTCCACTGCCATTAGTGCCTGTAACTCTGAGAATCTTCTAGCTGAAGTTATTGCTAGTAGCAGGGCAGTTTTCCATGAAAGAAATTTTAAGTCAGCTGAAAAAGCTGGTTCAAAGGGCGGCAGTGTAAGCTTTTCCAGAACAAAGTTGAGATCCCAAGTAGGTGTTGGTGCTCTCCTGGGCGGTCTTATGTTCTTAGCCCCTCTGAGGTACTGTCTTAGGAGTGGATGTGAAAATAAAGGAGGATCCGTGTTGTAATGAGCTGAAATTGCTGAGGCGTGGATCTTAATAGATAAAAAGGAAAGTCCTTTGTGCAACATCTCAGTTAAGTATTGTAGAATCTGAGGAATGTTTGGAACAAGGGGATTTTGGCCTTTAGCCTGGTTCCAAGCGCAAAATCTTTTCCATTTGTCTGAATAGGTTTTCCTGGTGCTGGGCCTCCTGGCCTCCAGAATGACATGCATAACAGCTTTGGATAGAGGTGTTGGCTGGTTGTTTAGGTAATTTGCCATGCAGCCAGATTTAAAGTCTTGAGCTGGCTGTGTAGAATCTGATTGTCTCACTGGGTGTGCAGGTGAGGAATTTGTGGTAAAATCCATGGTGGGCCGTGGGCCATGTTCTTTAGAATTGGATACCAGTGCTAGCTTGGCCAGTCTGGTGCAATGAGTATCACTTGTGGTCTCTCTAATCTGACTTTCAGCAGTACCTTTGCTAGAAGAGGCAGTGGAGGAAAGGCATACACTGTTAATTTTTTCCAACTGAATGAGAGGGCGTCCACTTTCCAAGCTTGTGGGTGGAATGTCCTTGTGCAAAATTTTTGAAGTTGGTAGTTTTGGGGGTTGACAAACAGATCTATGTCTGGGCGTCCCCATTTTTAAGTTATCATTGCAAATACTTGTGGATCTAGTTTCCACTCGTGGGATCCATGATGTTTCTGCTTAGGTCGTCTGCCAATGTATTTTCCTTTCTTGGCAGGAATTGTGCTTGTAGTTGAGCTTGGTAAGAGAGTGCTGTGTTCCACAAGGTCACTGCTTGCCTGCATAGAGGGTAGGAATATGTGCCCCCTTGCTTGTTTATGTACCACATTACTGTGGTATTGCCCGTCTTTATTAGTAGTTGTCCTGGGTGTAAGAGGTCCTTGAAAGCTGTTAGGGCATTCTGTACTGCTAGCATTTATTTTTCATTGATATGCAGATGCCTTTGAGCTGCAGTCCATTTGCCCTGAATGCACTGCCCTGCCATGTGTGCTCCCCAGGCATAGTCCGATGCATCTGTTGTCATAGTGTGCCTGGCTGTGGGTAAGGTGAAAGGCTGACCCTTGTTGAGGTGGCATGCCTGTGCCCACCACAGAAACTCCTGTTGAAGGCAGGGAATGAGTGGTATCATTGTTTCCAAGCTGTGGCTGTGCTGAGTCCATACGCTTTTCAGGTACCATTGTAATTTCCTCATATGCAGTTTTGCAAATGGTATTAGTAGTATGCAAAATGCCATGAATCCCAAGGCCTGCAGAATTTTTCTTGCAGGGAGTTGGGTCTTTGTTGCCATTATTTTGAAGTATCGAGTCAGCTGTTGTTGCTTGTCTGGCGTGAGATAAGCCATCTGGGCCGTTGTATTCAAGCTGGCACCCAGGAATATTATGTTTTGTGAGGGCACTAGTTTTGATTCTTTTTGTTTACTGTGTACCCTAGGCAACTTAGAAGGTGTTTGACAAATGCCAGATGCTTTAAAAAAATGACCTTGCTTTCTGCTTGAATAAGGCAGTCGTCCAAGTATGGGTATATTTGAATTCCTCTTTGTCTGCAGTATGCAATTACTGGTGCCAGGCATTTTGTGAAGACCCTGGGTGCAGTAGATAAGTCAAAGGGCAGTGCAGAGAATTGATAGTGGGTTGACCATGCCATGAAGCGGAGGTATCTTCTGCAATTTTGTCTGATAGGGACATGCAGGTATGCCTCCTTGAGGTCCAACGTTACTAGCCCAGCATTTTTGCCCAGCATGGGAAGAAGCCACTGTAATTTTAGCATCTTGAATTTTGGTACTTGCAGATAGGTGTTCAGAATTGAAAGATCCAGAATGGGTCTCCATGCTTTGTCAATTCTTGGGACTTTTGAGTAAAATCCTTGTCCCTGCTCCTGTGTAGGTACCTGTTGAATGGCTCTCATGTCCATGAGAGCTGTAATTTGTTTTTGTGCCTCTGCCCATTGACTTGGTGGCAGGTTTGGCATTCCTTTTATTCTTGGCAAGGTATGAAAGTGGAATCTATATCCTTGTGAAACAATGTTTAGGACCCATTTGTCTTTTGTGGTAATGTGCCAGTTGTCTGCAAAAAGTGCTAACTTTCCTCCCAGGGGAGCTACCAAGAGAGATTTGCTTGGTAGTTTGAGGGTTGAGTCATTGTGTTTGTCTTCTGCTAGTTTGGGGCCTGTCTTCTCCTCCTTTCTGGGTAGCAGTACCCCATTGGCGAGGTTTGTAAGGGCCTTGTGACCGACCTCTACCCCTTGGGCGTCTGTATTTGCCCCTCTGTCATCTGTCAGAAGCTGGAAAGGACCAGTTTTTTGTTGGCCAATTTCTGCTGAAACGAGGGGGTTGTACCTGTAAAAAATCCTTGACTGTCTGCATAGACTTTGCCTTATCCTCCATTTTCTTTAAAACCTCTTCTGCTTTGACACCAAATAATACATCCTGCTGTAAAGGTGCATCCAATAATTTTGCTTTAACATGATCAGGTAGGGTTTGTTCTTTTAACCAAGCATGTCTACGTATGACAGACCCAGTAACAGCTGCTCTACAGGAAGCGTCCAATGATTGTAAAGTTTGTTTGCCCACCTGTTCAGCTGCATGCAACAGATCTTGCATTTCCTTGAATTCAGACTGTTCAGAATGTGTGCTCATTTTTTGTTTTAATTGAGACATTAGGAATTGCTGATATTTCAGCATGTGAAACTGACAATTTAATGCTCTCATAGCCAGTGTAGCTGAGGTATATATCTTCTTTCCCCATCTATGAAATTGTTTCTGGGTCAGCCACAGGGCTTTTATAAAGGAATTTGTGTGAGCCAGGTACTCTGTAGTATCTGTCTGGTTTGGCTGGAGCAGGAGGTAGAGAGTCTGGATTTATACTAGACTAGAAGTAAACATCATCCACAATGTCTAAAACTGGAGGGATAGCCAGTGGTCTGTGCTGGGATAATAAAAGGAACTCTCTGAGCCTTTTCTTAGAATCAGAGTAGTCCTGGCCTTCCCAGTGGAAATGTTCCCTCATGGTATGTAAAGTTTCCCCAAAGGAGTAGTCTTCAGGGGGAGATGCTGAGGGAATAGAGTCTTCAGCATCAGAGTCTTCAAAAGGGGGAAAAGCGTAATCCTGTTCCTCAGAAGAATCTGAGGAAATAGAAACCTGTTCAGAGGAAGCATAATCCTCCTCTTGTCTTGATCGTTTATCTGGAGGGGGATGGGAACCCCTGATTAGGGTAATCAAATCTTCAGCCATCTTAAGCATCTGTTTCTTAGGCATGGGGCCCTGAACTGGAGACTGATGTACAGTATTTTTTGGTTTTAATGGAGTTTTAAGCTTAGCATAGGATTTAATGGTGAGTGCAGTCAGTCTGAAGACACCTTCTGCAAACAAAGGTGTTTCTACTGCACCGGGATCTCCTTCTGCTCCGGTGTCGGAAGGGCCTAATGAAGATGGCTGCGACAGCCTAGTACACTCCGCTTGAGAATCCAAAGTGGTCAGGGGTTCCAATTCTGAGGTCATCAGGGGCTGCATAGGCGCCTCACTGAAAACCGGAGAACTGGCGACAGGCCCAGCAGAGGCCTCGGAGTCTGGCTTGTTCCTAGGCTGCCTGTAATTATCCTTGCGTTTTTTATGCATGCCGATCGTCGGCTGCTCTGACGGCATGATATAATTAAATTTCCTACCAAAGTGATGTCGTGCGAAGTCAAAACGGCGTTTGATAGTTTGTTTATTAAACCTAGCACAAAACCGACAACCTGTGACGTCGTGGTCTGGGCCTAGGCAAGGAATACAGTAAGAATGGAAGTCCTTATGAGGTATTTGCTTCCCACAAGAAATGCAATTGTTAACTTTTTCTGACATCGGACTGAGGCAAGAAAAGGTTCCCCAACGGGGTACTTAGCTTTATTGAAGACTTTGGACTGAAATTCGAGTTAAAAGTCTCAGGTGTTGGCCGACCGGCACTTGCGGACTGCTTCTGCTTCGGGCACCGTGCGGCAAGAAAGACTGAAGAAAATGGCGTCGGATGCCTCTTATATACCCCTGGCGCACTGACTTCAGGGAAGAAGCGACAGCAACCGAAGCCGGGCCAAGACTTTGGAACTCGGGTCGACTGCGGGACCGCCTGACGGCAGGATAACCCAAGTGTGATGACTGCAGCAGGGTAACATGATGAACATCCGCAACCACTATAAATTTATTAAAATATAAACGCCAGTAATGACCTGTTAAAAACGTTTTCGTCAGAGTAAAACCCTGACTTCATCAGATAACACAAATGTTAGTTCAAAAACTGTTTAAATACTAGCCACAAGGTACATTAATAAGGCTGAATAATTAACAATCAATATTTAAAGCACCAAGTTCTGTTGTGCATAAATGTGTTATTTGCACTTTTATCTACAATCCAGTTCTGAACAATATAAATTCTTGTATAAAAAATATACATTATAAAAATAATAATGTATAACTTAATAATTTGAGCACAAATAATTTATATAGCCCTTACTGGTGCACTACTTTAAAAGAATTTCATCATACATAAAAATCTATAAACGTATATAATATATATGACTTCACAGTTTTGCTGCTCTTAACTTGAACAGTGGTACAATAGATATGTTGTCATTTAATCCTGGTGTCCTGTTGGCTTCCAATATTATTTGCCAATACGCCTCCCGATACTCCAATTTTGTTTCCCAAGGGCTACCCCTGGCTTCCCTAGGCAAAGTTTCCAAGACAAAGAACAAAAACTTAGCTCGATTACACACCAGGGTGTGCTTAAATAGAGCATTTTTAGAATTTTGTTTTTGAATTTCATACATGTGCTCATATATTCTACGTCTTAGATGTCTCTCAGTTTTTCCAATGTAGAACCCATCACACATCTGGCACATAGCAATGTATACTAGCCCCTGTGTATTACAATTAGAATAGAATAGGAGGAGGCTATAATCCATCTATTTCTAGCTGAAATTAATATTTTATCAGTATAGGAAATGCTATAACATTGTGAACAGGCCCCACACTTGAATGTGCCCCTGCGTTGACTGGAAAATGCATAAATACACCCTCCTTGTTCTAATAGATTTTTAATATTACTACCCTTTTGAAAAACAGTTTTCATTCGTTTCCCTTTGAGGTTGGGAAGGTCAGTAAAATCAATAAAAATTTCCCATTCTTTTTCCACTATATTTTTGATGATACTAGCATTAACACTGTAATCTGTAACGAAGGCTCTATGGAACCCTACTGATGTATTTTGAACGTTACTAGTCTGTAGAAAGATGTAAATTTCCTGTGCCTAAAATGGGTTTATATTTATTATTCCTGCCATCCTTCACCTCATTACTTATGTTGGTAATAAATTCTTCTGGATACCCTCTCCTGAAACATGGTAATTAGTTTTTGGCACTCCAGAATATAATCATTCTCATCAGAGGTCATTCGGGATGCCCGAACAAACTGCCCCTTAACTATCCCTTTCTTTTGATATAAAGGATGGGAACTGGTGTAATGAATGTAGGTGTTAGAGAAGGTAGGTTTCCTATGGATAGTAGATTTGAAGCCTGTTTTATCTACGTTTAAGGACACATCCAAGTAATTAACTTGTTGTGTTGTAACCTGGTATGTCAAAGTCAAAAAACTAGTACTCTGATTTAAGTAATTCATAAAGACATGTAATTGCCTTTGGGTACCTGTCCAAAAAATGCAGATATCGTCCAAAAATCTAGTGTATAGGTTCCAATATTTGCAAAATTCAATACTGAAAATACATTTTTTCTCCCATACAGAAAGGACAATAACTGCATAAGTGGGGGTGCAACTGGCCCCCATGGCAACTCCAGTTACTTGTTTAAAGTATTCCCAGGAAAAATATAAACAATTGTTGCGTAAAATAAGATCCGCTAGTTCAATACTAAGAAATATTTCATTGTCACTAACCCCAGGGATACTTCTAAGTGCTTCTTCCAACCAGGCTAAACCTGTTTCATGGGGTATGATGGAAAAAAGGTCAGCTACATCAATAGTGAAAAATAATAAGTTGGGAACATTTAGTTCGGGGGTTATTTTGCCCAGAAATTCCCATGAATCCTTTAATAGATGCCTGTCCTTACCCCATAGTTGCTTTAATTTCCAGTCCAAAAACTTGGATAAGGGGGAAATCTTTGAGGCCACAATGGGTCTGGGGGGAGGGGGTTTAATATCCTTGTGTATTTTGGGTACCCCAAATATAGAGGGTACACCCTAGGGGTCTTGTTCTCCAAATATAGATAGATGTTATAATCAATGACCCCTTGGTCGAATAGGTCTTTAATAGCCATGTCAATTTTTTTATAAGATATGTTGATCTCATTAATTGATACTTGACTGTATCGAGTTTCATCCTGTAAAATGGAATTCACTTTACCCTCATACACACTCTTGTCCATGAGGACAATACCTCCCCCCTTGTCGGGCTCCATAACTCGAACGTTAGGATTTTTACTAAGATGGATGAGTAAAGCTTGCTCAGACTCATCTAGGTTCGGTGTAAATTTCCTATATCTTAATCCATCCCTAACTTGTTTCTCTAATTTTAATTCCAAATTTTTCAGCTGAGAGTGTATGGGAGGGTTAAAAATACTGGACCTACTAGGTGTAGATCTGTTCCCATAATTAGGGTCAGTTCCAAATAAATTCTCCAAATTAAGTTTCATAATGAAAATTTTGAGGTCCATAATAACCCGGGATGTATTGCTGGTTCAGTTAGGCACATATTTAAAGCTCTTGGAGAATAAACTAAAAAAGTTTCCGTCACTGGTATGCTGCTGTAATTAAAAATATGAAAACCGTATCTACTTATTACTTCATAGTTGTCCCCTTTGTAACATTCTGTTACTGGAGGTATGGGGATTACCAGTTCTTGTTCTTGTTGCTGAAACCCCCTCCCCCTCTCTGTGGATGAAACTCCCTGTGAAAATGGTTATTACTATTATTCTTTTGGTTACGAATTCTTTGTGAATGCCTAGGAAGAGGTTCATAGCTTCCTTCGCCACTGTCCTCTCTCTCTCCCTCCCACCACTACTGACATTGTTACCCTTTACATAATTACAGAGGTTAGAAGCAGAAAATCTTCTGCCATCTCTCGGATAAGTACTGTGGGAAGGTGGAGGCCCAGGGTATTGCTTGCCTTCATTGTATTCCTTACTATCCTGATTTAATTTCTTGTGTTTTCTAACAATAATATCAACTGTGAACATCAAATCATTAACAATTCTATTGTTGTAGGTCTCAATGGCTTCGTTTAATTTATAAATTTCTTTTCCTTATTTTTAATGATGGCTTGAACAATTTCCAAGCCACAATTATCAAAGGCTTTTAAAAGATCCGTATGAAATTCACTCCCTTGCACAACATTATTGGGATATTTAAATATCCTAAGACCTTTAGGCACAATATGTTTTTTAAGACATTCATTCAAGTACATATTGTCCGGATTAAGAATTTTATACCTATAAAGTACAGTCCGATGTTGATCTAAAGTGTCGGAATATGTTTCATTTGTTTCTGTTGGTGTGTAAACTCATTCAGGAAGTTCAAAACTGGGTTTACTGTATAGCCAGTCCTGGAAGCTCGCAGAAGGTGCTGTTTCTTGTAAATTGACCACCAAGGGAGCAGTATCCCTGGAAACACTGGAAGAACGCAATATACCTGGCATTTGATGGAAATTTTGAGATGACTTGCTCGAAACGCCGGTATTTTGTACACGGACTGTACCATGCAAAATTTGGCCGGGGGGTGGACCCTCATCCTGGATTCGTTCCTGACTCCTGGAAGTAATGTTGCTAGAGACAAACGCCATAAGTCCTTGGCTCAGTGGAGTTAATATATCGATAAGTTGAGTTAGTTGTCCTGCTAACTTACGAAATTCTCCAGCTTCAGACCCCAAAGGGTGGTCTGACTGCTGAGTGGATTTGGTTTCTGCCTCACGAGGCTCCATGTATCAAACAAACAACCGCAAAATGTAGAGACTCAACTGAATGCACCAAAACAAATCTCCAAAGAATTCAGTCTTGAGGCAAAACCGCAACCACTATAAATTTATTAAAATATAAACGCCAGTAATGACCTGTTAAAAACGTTTTTGTCAGAGAAAAACCCTGACTTCATAAGATAACACAAATGTTAGTTCAAAAACTGTTTAAATACTAGTCACAAGATACATTAATAAGGCTGAATTAATTAACAATCAATATTTAAAGCACCAAGTTCTGTTGTGCATAAATGTATTTGCACTTTTATCTACAATCCACTTCTGAACAGTAAACATTCTTGTATAAAAATTATACATTATAAAAATAATAATATATAACTTAATAATTTGAGCACAAATAATTTATATAGCCCTTATTGGTACACTATTTTAAAAGAATTTCATCATACATAAAAATCTATAAACGTATATAATATATATGACTTCATACATTTTTATACAATAATTTTTATTGTTCAGAACTGGATTGTAGATAAAAGTGCAAATAACACATTTATGCATTAGATAAAAGTGCAAATAACACATTTATGCACAACATAACTTGATGCTTTAAATATTGATTGTTAATTCAGCCTTATTAATGTACCTTGTGACTAAACAGTTTTTGAACTGACATTTGTGTTATCTGATGAAGTCAGGGTTTTTCTCCGACGAAAACGTTTTTAACAGGTCATTAGTGGCGTTTATATTTTAATAAATTTATAGTGGTTGCGGTTTTGCCTCAAGACTGAATTCTTTGGAGATTTGCCTTTAATAAAGGCTTTACACAGTCTGGAAGAGGCTAAAGAGGCAGAATTCTTGCCCACATGAAAATAAGTGTTGGCAGCCAACTGAACCTTGACAGTAGAAGAATTAGCTCCATGTTGAAAAATATCAGCTAGAAAATTAAGAATGGCGGAAATAGGAGCCATAAAAGGGTTTAAACTCCTTTGAGAGGCCCAAAAGGAAAAACTTTCCACTTGCTGCGATAAACCTTCCCGGTCAAAGACTTATGAGCAGTCACCAAAATAGATCTCACTGAGGAGGATAGTTCAGGAGTCCTAGCAATCACGGGAAATGGAGCAGCCAAGCTGTGAGCTTCAAACTGTCCAGATTTGGATGAGACACGCCCGAAGGGTGTGAAATTAGATCCTGAATGGGATCCAGGATCCAAGGCAGAGCCAGAAGGTGAGACCAAAGGAAGGGAAACCGTACCTGCCGAGGCCAGAACTGGGCAATGAGGATCACTTTGCTCCCCAGTCGACGAGCTTTCTGTAGAAACCTCGGAATAAGAGGTACTGGCGGGTAAGCATACAGAAGACTGGGAGGCCAAGAATGAACTACAGCATCTCTGGGGGATTACCCCCGTCAGGGAGTTCAGAGCAAAAAACTCGCTGCACTTCGCATTGGAAGGAGATGCGAAGAGATCATAGCAAGGTTGACCCCACTCGCTGAAGATCTGTTCCACTACTGACAGATTCAGAAATCACTCGTAAGGCATCAGAATGGTCCGACTTAGCCTGTCTGCTGGACCTTCCCGGAATGTGCAATGTGATGAGAAAGTGACCGGTGATCGCCCATTCCCACGCTCTCATGGCCTCGCGACAAAGGGGATAAGATCTAGTCCCTCCCCGTTTGCTGATGTACCAGACCAGTGACATGTTGTCTGACTGAATTGCAATCGTTCCCAGAGGAAGAAAGGCATGAACGGCCTGCAATGCTAGAAGGACTGCCCTTATCTCTAGGACATTTATGTGTAAGTTGGTCTCTATGGGGGACCACAGGCCTTGGACTGTCCTGCCCGAGCAATGCCCCCCCATCCAAGTTGGGAGGCATTCATGGGTAACTGTGACTTGGGCCGGGGCTGAAACAAAGGGTCATCCCTCCAAATTGTCCAGAGAGCACATCCACCATATGAGGGATGACAGACAGACTCAACTGAGTTGAACTGGATATGCCAATGGCAGTTCCAACAGGGACCATTGTACAGCTAGACTCTACTGTAGAATTCTCATGTGCAACCGGGCACAAGGGAGAAAAGTTATGGTCGTCGCCATCGAGCCTAAAGCCCTCAACACCAATTCCGCCATTGACCACAGTAAAGAACTTCTCAAAAGCCGACTTCACACTTCTAAAGACTAGTGTGGTCTCCTTTAAGGCCCCCGAGCCGGCGGAAAACAGTACTCAAGCCGCTGAATCACTTACAAATGCCTTCTACCAGCACCTGCAGGACTGCATGGATAAGGCAATCCCAAGCAAAACAAAGACTCTTTGTACCAAAGGCAAGCGTCCAGTCTGGTGGACCCCAGCCATAAACAAACTCTACAACAAAAGGAGGAAGCTACTACAAGATAGAGCAAAATCCTTAAAAGGTAAGACACCCTTGATCACTATAAGTAAAAAACTAAGAGCTCTCATAAAATCATCCAAAGCAAATTTGAGAGAAAAATAGCTAAAGACTCAAAAGACAATCATAAGGCCTTCTTTAGCTATGTTAGAAACCTGGGAGGAAACTCCCAGATATGCTCAGAGCTAGTTCAAAATGATGTGAAGATTACTGATCCTACAGACATTGCCAACATACTGGCTGACAGGTTCAGTGCAAACTTCTCCCAAAAGGAGAGATATCTATACCAAACGATTGCAGCCCCCAAACATCTCCAGCGCCCAAGTGAGAACTGCTCTCTCCAAAGCAAAAACACAGCATCCATGGGACCTGATGGTGTCCCCGGCTGTGTGCTCCATGAACTCAATGAGGAATTAAACCCACAGCTAGGACAGCTGTTTAATCAAAGTCTTACCTCTGGATACGCACCAGGAGGCGCACTGCAACTGTCCTACCACTTCACAAAGGCCGTGCCTCCACCGACCCTGGAAATTACCGGCCCATTAGCTTGACAAGCCTTATCTTCAAAGCCATGGAGAGGATCATAATGGACCTCATAAATAAAGACATAGGGAATTTGCAGACCTTGGATCCAACCCAGTTTGGCTTTGTCAAAGGCAGATCATGCCTTTTAAACTTGGTTGACTTTTTCGAAACAGTCACCAAAGCCATTGATGAGGGAAAGGCAGTCCATACAGCCTACCTCGATCTGGCTAAGGCCTTCGATACAATACCCCATTCGGGTATCATTGAAAAACTCATCAGCTTAAATATCAACCCATACATCACAAGATGGGTTGCAAACTGGCTGAGTGACAGAACCCACAGGGTCAGAGCTGCTGGCGCCATGTCAGACTCAAAGCCTGTCACAAGTGGTGTCCCACAGGGCTCAGTCCTGGGCCCACTCTTGTTTGGCATCTACTTTTCCAAGTACAAGCAAACACAGGAGGGTTATGGCTGACAAAGTTTGCAGATGACTGCAAACTGCCATAGTAGAAAACACATCTGACACAGATATCCTTCAGAAGGGTCTCACAGAAGCGGATAACTGGTGCCAGAGCCACGGCCTAAAGTTAAATGCCAAAAATGCATAGTCATACCCTTCGGGAAAACAAGGTTACCCTAGCTACCAAATAGGTGGCAATCCACTGAGCACAGAAGAAGTTATCAGGGACCTGGGGACCCAGGTTGATAGTAGTCTGTCATTCGACACCCATGTAGCTAAAGTAGTTAGGAAGACCTTCTACATTGCCCACCTTATCATGAAGGGATTCTCATCTAGATCAAGGGAGGTCATAGTCTCCCTTTACTCATCACTCATCAGACCAATGATTGAGTACAATGCCCCATTCGAATGTATCTGACCCGACACTTGCAGCAGCTGGAGAGGCCACAAAAGTTCCTCACCAAAAGGATAAAGGGTCTCAAAATCTGTCCTATGCTGCCCGACTGAAAGAACTCCAGCTCTATTCAGTCGCCACCGCTTGCTCAGAGGTGACCTTTGCCTAACATACAAGGCCATGTCAAACCCAGTTTTCATGAATATCCTTCACCTCAAATAATCTACATCCATCAGAGCCACTTGGGCGTGAGACTTAAACCTTGTCACGGCTATTAATAGGACGTGCTGGAGGGATAGATTCATCACCCAAAGACTCCCTATGCTGTGGAACAAAATCCCGGTACATGTGAGGCAGAGCACCTCGCTGGCCTTGTTCAAGAGAAATCTTGACCAATGGATGGGAGATCGCAGATATACCCCAGGGACTACCTCAGTGTCACTGCTCGACAGAGGCACAGCAAAATAATGGGTATAGTTCCCCATACTAAAGGGGTGGCGTAAGCCACAAAACGATGGGCTAGGCTTGTAAATGCCCTCGGGCAGATAGCCTAGTATGAACCTATGAACCTATGAACCTATGAGAGATGAGAGTGGTAGATCAGGGAGACATGCATCCTCAGGTTTTGAACTCTTTCCGAGGTCAGGAAGATTTTGCACTGAAGAGTATCTATCCTGGCACCAATTTAGTCTATCACCTGTACAGGATCTAAGAGAGATTTGGATGTGTTGATTGTGATCCCCAAACACAAGGCAAGAGTCAGGCAATAATGCCTGGTGGGAGCAGTGAGGAGCCAATCATCCAGGTAGGGATAGACCTGAATCCCCATGAGGCCTCAGATGAGCCACTACCGCTGCCATCACTTTGGTAAACACCCTAGGGGCTGTGGTAAGACCAAAGGGTAGGGCTCGAAATAGGTAATGACTGACTCCTTGCCGGAAGAGGAGGAACCTCCTGGAGCTTCTGTGCATTTTTATGTGATAGTAAGCATTCTGGAGGTCTAACGAGCACATCCAGTCACTCTCTTGCAGGTATGGCATGATGGACTGTAATGTGACCATCCGGAACTTCTCTTTGGCAACTGACAGGTTCAGGGTAGAGAGGTCCACAGTGGGCCTTAAGTCCCCCGTATTCTTTGGCAACAAAAAGAACCAGGAGTAGAAGCCCGATCCGGACTGATCTGGGGGGGGGGGTGGTTTCGATGGCTCATTTTTCTAACAGCTTGGAAATTTCCTGTGCTGCTGCCTCCCTTTGCATGGGTGGCATGTCCGGGAGGTGTCTAGGAGATTTGGGGGAACCTACGCAGGAGAAAAAATATCCTCTGGATATGATCTGAAGCACGCAGTAGTCTGTTGTTATGGACTCCCATACTGCTAGGTGCAAGGACAATCATCCCCAGACTGCATCCAGAGTAGAGCAGACGGGCAACCCCTCAGGGTTGCTGCCTGGGTCTGTCCGAGAAAGGTTCTCGAGACCCAAAATTCCTCGGTCCACCTCTACCTCTGGGCCAGCGTTCATTCTGTCCCCCTCTGCCTCTGGGGGAAGAAAATCCCTGAGTGTCCCGGGAATACTGTGACTTCCGGAACCACATCTTCTTTTGCCCTCTCTGGTTCTGGAAAAAGGATCTTTGGGGGTTCGAGAAGAAAATCCCAACGGCAGACCGTGTCTTCCCATCCTTCTCACTCTGGACTAATGTCTCTGACGGTCTTACTAAAAAGAGTAGAGCCATCATAAGGGGCATTGGCAAAGGACGCCTTGAAGGGTTCCAAAAGTTGACATAACCTGTGCCAGGCATTGCACCTCATGGACATGCCAGACCCAGCCGCCCTAGTCGCTCCTTCCGTAGCACGTGAAAGGAGTCGCATGGACATGCTGGAGATTGCTTTTAAAGTGGCCATCCTCACGGAGAACGAAGCCTTGTCCTCCTGCGACATGGACTTGAGGGGAGACTCCTCCTGCTCCTTTACCAGGTCGCGTTGGAGTCTGGTGACATGGGCCAGGAAGTTCAGCGTTCTAATCGAAAAAGTAGCTGAAGCATAAACCCGTTTCCCTAGGTGGTCCATCATCCACGACTCTTGGTCAGGAGGATGAACGGAGGAACTCTCCTGAGCAAGTTCCTTCTTTGTGGCTACTGCTACCACCATAGCATGTACAGGGGAGCCCTTGTTCCATGCTGGTCTATCTATGGGGGGGAGCTTTAAATTTTGTCGTGTCTTTTTGGAATTGGTTCCATAGTGTCCGGTTCCTTCCATGCCCGCAAGGTGACCAGATCCACGGGAGGGGACACACAGGAAGTAGATGGGCCCGTGCCAAAAGCCTCCAGGAACACGGACTCTTCAGAAGAAGGTTTGGGAGCAGACCAACCTCCCCGTTGGAGCAGGATTTCCATGATGTCTGCAAAGGAGACATCCTCGGGAGGTGACCTAGGGGAACCTTCTCCATCATCCAAGTCGGTGTCCTCAGTGAGGGACTCGGGGGAGTACAGATGCCTCCTCTTGCACTTATGCTTGCGAGGTACCTCTCCTGTGGGGCTCTCCGGGGGGAACTCACAAGTCACTTGTTCCTCAGAGGGAACCATATGGGGGTCTTCAAGCATGGGCTGTCCCTCTGGTAAAACGCTGGGGACCATAGACAGAGCCGAGGGGGCAGTCAGGGGTCTTGATCCAGCGAAAAGAATCCTTTCTACCATGTCGAACATCGAAGGAGAGCGAACCTCCTGAGAAATCAATAAGGAGGCCGGTCTCCCAGAGTCTGACGACAGAATCAGAGCCGGGCCCGAAGTGGACGGACCTCCGAGGGAGGAAACTTGGCCCGACAAAGGCAGAGCCAATGAAAAAAGTTCCACTCCCTCGGATCTGACACCCAAGCTCCGGCTCCGACAGCGGCTCAGATCCAAGCTGGTCGGGTCCCACACGCTCCATGCAGCTGTTGGCGTCGAGGAAGCAGGTACCATCAGCACCAACCTCCTGATCAAAGCCATCCTCAGATCCGAATACTCCGAACCTGATGGTCGGATTGGAGAATGAGATATCAGCTGGAAAAAAGGAAGCAAGCTCCCCCATTCTGAGGGAGAGGGTGCTGGCAAGACCCCAATCTGGATCCGAGTATGGATAAACCTCCTCATCATTTTATCCATATCAACCTCAGACAAAGACCGGGTGGACCTCGACGAGGCCATGAACTTCAACCTGGCGGGTCAGGGCACTGAGGCCCTAGAAGCTGAACGTGTCTGCTCTGGGGAGAACCTCAGAGATCGGAGTTGAGGGGAGTCACAGATCCGTAGCTTTTCACAGGTGAAGGGAGGTCCGGAGACCTCTTTCACTTTTCCCTCACCTTCGATTCTATCTTTCCTTCTCTCTGCTCCTTTTCCGCTCCGCTTCCACAGGCTTTTGCACAGGAGGTTGAGTCACAGCCTAGGAGGGAGGAGAAGCCAGGGGAAGAGAGGAAGGAGAGGTGGCCACAGCAGCCACTGTGACTGAAGCCGGAGACGAGGAAACAGTCTCTGAAGGGGGAAGAAGGCCTTTGAGGGCCAACTTGGCCTTCCTATCCTTGATGGCGTGGGGGTTAAAGCTCACACAAATAGTGCAGTCCACACACAGATGGGCCATGTCCAAGCACATAACACACAGAGTGTGGCCATCCGCAGGGAATAATTTATGGCCATACTCAGTGCAACGCTTGAAAATAGGCTTGTCAGCCATACTATCAGCAGAAAGAAAACTGAGAATAAAAAAGTTTCTTTCTTTCTGACACACACACACACCCACTCACCACACTCATACACAGAAAACATTGAGGGGGGAGGGGAAGCAACAATCCACACAATGATACAAACTACTCTAACTACCCTAAAACACTATAACTCGACGCACCAAGCGAGGGGAGGAGAAAGGGGAACCTATACTAACACTACCTAACAATTTGAAAGAAAAAAAGATATTCAAAAGGTTTTTACCCACTTGAAAAAGTTGGAGCTCAAGATATCACGATGCATAAGCTATTCGCGGCAAACGAGATCTGGGGATGGAAGGCAGTGGAGGTGTGTTATGGGTAAAGAGTGGATTTTGGAGCTCGGAGCAGATGCTAGTAAAAGTTGCTGGCTCGGATGTGTAACCCACAGGTTGAAGACCAAATTAAGTAAACTACTTCAGATCTAAGAATTCCCAGAAACTCTTTTTGGATTGAGGATAATCCTGGCATTGCCAGTGGAAATGCTCTCTCAAAGTATGTAGGGTTTCACCAAAAGAAAAATCCTCTGGAGGAGAGGCAGAAGGAATGGATTCCTCTGCATCTGAATCCTCATAAGCAGACAAGGGCATGTCTTCATATTCAGAAACCTCAGAGTTGTCGGACTCCTCGTCAGATAAAGCTGCTGGAGACAAGTCTCTTTTTCTTTTAGAAGGGGTAGGTTGGCTTCCCCTAATAAGCATGATAAGATCTTCCGCTATTTTAAGCATTTGAGACTGAGGCATGGAAGCAGGTGCTTGAGCTTGGGTCGTCGTTTTTTTAGGCGTAGTTTGTACCCTGGGCCTTAGAAACTCGGTGGTTTTAGAAAGAACTGAAGACGTGAAAGAAGTCGTCGGTTTGTATCGAATATCGGTAGTGCAAAGAACTTCCTCGGAAGCTGGTGCCTGCTCAGTGGCTCCGGACCCATCCAAGGTAGAGACATCAGCAGGATTCTTAGTCAAAGAAGAGTCCCGCGACATACCGGACTCTGAACAGGTCTCGGTAGTGGCCTGCGAATCCGCAGAAGCGGGCATCAGGGGTTGCGAAAGCACCTGAGTACCGGCGAATTGGCGACTAGCTTAACGGAAGCATCATTGGCAGTTTTGGACCAGTGTGGTCTGTCTCTGTCTTTATCTTTTCATTTTTTTGGAAGATCAGTAGTTGGATGGCTTACCAAAGCCATTTCGGAATGTGGAGATCGAGAGCTAAAGTATTTAGCTACAATAAGGGCCCGATGACGTATAGTTCTGGGGTTGAACAAAGCACAAAACCGACAGCAAGGGACATTGTGGTCTGGGCCTAAACAGGTGATGCAGTAAAAATGGAAATCTCGGTGTGCTATTTGCTTTCCACAGGCGAGACAATTGTTAACTTTTTCGGACATCGGTTAGAGCAAGAAAAAAGGATCCCCAATTTGGTACTTCACTTTAGAAGTCTTCAACTTCAATTTCAGAAATGAAAACTCGGGTAGTGGCCGACCGGCACTCGTGCGAACTGCTTCTGCTTCAGGCTCCTTGGCAAGAAAGGCTGATGTAATGGTGTCAGCTGCCTGATTTTATACTACTGGTGACCTGACATCAGTCCTGGAGCGACAACAACCAACGCAGAAATACTAAGCCTCTGGTATTCGGGCCGACTGAGGGCTACCCCTGGCAGGATAACCCAAGTGTGATGACTGCAGCAGTGAAACATGAAGAACATCCTTGGTACCTCCCTGCTTGTTGATGTACCAAACCACTAATATAGTCTGCTTGAAGTGCAATAGTCCCCTAAGGAAGAGGTGCCTGAAAAGCCTGCAATGCTAAAAGCATTGCTCTTATCTCCAGGACACTTATGTGCAAACTGGCCTAGAATGGGGACCAAGTGCCTTGGACCATCTTGCCCAGATAAACCCCCCCACAACCCATCTGGGAGGCATCCATGGTCACTAGGGCCATGGGCTCCCGGAGAACAAAGGGGCGACCATGTAGAATTTGTTCGGAATGTATCCACCAGAGAAGATCCCTTTTGCAGCAACTGGTGATCAGGACTTGATCTGACAGTAGTTGGTGAAGGATAAACCACTGGGAAGCTAGTAGCCATTGCAGAATCCACATATGCAACCTGGCTAAATGAAACAGAGTTATAGAAGCTGCCATCAATCCTAGAGCTTGCAAGACTAGTCAAGCTGGGACCATCTTTCTGTGGATTATCTTTTGTACTTGCACCAGTATTATTTCTTGTCTCTATGGAGGAAGTGATGCTATTGCTGTTTGAGTACTCAGAATTGCTCCTATAAATTCTAAATTTTGTGTAGGGGTTAAATGCGACTTTTCCAGATTTACAGTAATTCTCAGGTGGGCGCAAATGTCGAGGATGTAATCTCTGGCTACAAGTAACTGATGCTTGGTCGAAGTGGTTATAAGCCAGTCATCCAAGTATGGAAACACTCGGAATCCTTGTAGTCTCAAGTGAGCTGCTACTACTGCCATGCACATGGTGAACACTCTGGGGGCAGTATTGAGACCAAAGGACAGAACTCTGAATTGGTAATGACTGGCTCCCAGCCAGATGCGGAGGAACTTTCTGGAGCATTTGTCCATCTTTATAAGGTAATACGCATCCTAAAGGTCTATTGAGCAGTACTACTGTGGCTGTAGCCTTTCTTCAGAAAGGGGAGAAAAGACTGTACCATGACCATCTGGAACTTTGTTTGCCGAACAGACTTGTTCAGTACACTGAGATCGAAAATCACTCTCCAGTCCCCTGTCTTTTTTTGGCACTAAAAAGAATGTTGAGTAGTTTCCAGATCCTTTCTGGTTTAGTGGGACGTTTTGGATGACCCCTATATGTCCAGCAGGGTTTGAATTTCTTGTACTGCAGAATACCTCTGATTGGGTGGAACATCAGGGATTTTCTTGAGTACAAGGGGAGGATGAGAAAAGGGAATGATATAGTCTCTGGATATGATCCACTGCACCCAGGAGTCTTATGTTTAGCCAGGTGTTTAGGTGCAAGGATAAGCATCCCCTGACTGCCTTCAGAGGAAGACATTCAGACATCCCTTCAGGGAAGCTGAAAGGGCTTCCCTGGAAAGGAATCTCTGAAGCCCTGGGTTTTGCAGATCACCTTTGCCATGAGGGCAGCATCTTCCATTTTGGTTCTTCCATCTGCCCTTGGGGTAACTTCCTCCACGTGTGTCTTGTAAAATTCCTTGGGATTTCCTGTACAACATTTTTCCATCACTCCTGTGGTTCCTAGTAAAGGATCTTTGGGGGGGGGGGATAGAGAAACGTACACCACAGTAGAAAGGGTCTTACCATCCTTCTCAAACCTGGGGCCAAACAAGGATGCCCCATCAAAAGGAGCATTGACGAAAGAAGACTTGAATGTTTCTGCAAAGTTACATAGGCGCATCCAGGTATGTCTCCTTATGGCTGCACCTGCACCCGCAGCTCTAAAGGTCCCTTCGGCTGTACAAGCGATAACGCTCATGGATGAATTGGACAAAGACTCCAGGTTGGCAAACTGGGAAGACACTTTCTCTCGGACTCCTTCAACTACAGCACCTGCCAGGGTGTCCGACTACTCTTTAATCAAATCCCATTGGAGTCTGGTGAAATGTGCAAAAAATTCAAGGGCCTTATCGTACAGGTCGATGAAGCACAGACCCGCTTCCCAAATCTATCTATAGCCCGAGACTCCCTGTTGGGCAAAAGGACAGTGGAACTCTCTTCAGCAAGTTCCTTTTTAGTGGTGGACACTATGACCACAGCGTTCACAGCCAACCCCTTAACCCAAAACTGTTTATCTTCGCAAGTGGAAACATCTTGAATGGGCTCGATGGTGTCTGGAGCCTTCCATGCCTGCTGTGAAATTAACTAAATGATTTCGTCAGTGGGCGGTGTCATCCAAGGGGTAGACGAGCAGGTGCCAAAAGCCTGCAGGTAAACAGATTCCTCAGAGGAAAGGTTTTGGGACTTCCAGTCACCCTCTGTTTTAAAATTTCCAGGATGTCTCCAAATGAAACATCTTCAGAAGGTGACCATGGGGACTCTTCCTCCTCATCAAAATCTGTGTTCTCGGTGAATGATTCCTGGGGGGAATCCAAGTGCTTCCTCTTGCACTTCTTTTTCTGAGGAACCTCCTCAGGGGATAATCTGGGGAGGTATCAGAAGATGACAGCACCTGAGCCTATGACACCTGAGGTTTCAGCACCCACTGCCCCAGTGGAGAGGCAGGAGGAATAACTGAACTAGAGGGGTTACTTGTTCCAAGGGGGAAGGCACCAACTGAGTCTCTGCATACCCACAAAGGATGGCCCCCCGAAGAGGTAAGGGAGCCCGGAACAGAAAAAGACTGCCTCAGAACCACGGTCACTCGCCCGCTCTAAAGAAATTACCCCATAGACCTAAGCTGGAGCTGAAGCTCAGACGAGCAAGGACAGCTCCAAAAACCTGGAGTCGAGACCTGCTCTCCTGAACCGACAGGGTAGCTACAGCTCCAGGAGGTTTCTGGCTCAGAAATAACTGAAGAGCTCAGGCTAACTAGCATCTCTGAAGAAACAAACAAGTCCAGTGCTGGCAGATGTGGAACAGAGGACTCTAAGACCTCTGAGGAGGTTATAGGAGGCACAGTTAGTGGTGTGAAGGAAGTTTTGGTACCATACACAAAGGGGTAAGAACCAAAGGGGAGGCTGAAATCCCTCTAGCCCATAAAATGTTATTCACTAGCCTCTTCATGTCGAGTTCTGAAAGACTTTTGGTGAAGCGGACCAATGACGTAGAAGGGGACTTACGCCTCTATAAAAACACTTCAGGGAGATCTCCAACAAAAAGATAAATTGAAGGTGAGTATGTAGTTCTAGGCAAGTAGTCTTAGTAGATGAAAAAGTAGTAATTTCTTGTATTGTGGGCTTTGACATCGAAGGGCTTGAAATGGCAACCGGTACCAGAATGGCTGTTGGTGCTGGAGTGCCCACGGCAGAGGCCTGCGGTTCCGTGGACACTTTCAGAACTGAGGTCTTCAATTTTTTAGTTTTTGGAACTGATGGTGAGGCTGGAACTGAGACTCTCCATTTCTTATTTTTCCAGAAAAGACTAGGATGAAGGAGATGACACATTTGTCTTTTCCTTATCTGCAAAAGATAAGGCTTTGCCAAAGGCAGAAGGAAGTAGTCCTTTTAATATATGTTTACCAAGTCTTTCCACCTGAGCTTGGTGGCTAAAGGCATGGCAAATGCTGCAGTCTTCCTGTAAATAGTGAGGATCAAGACAATAAACACATAGCTTGAAAATCTGACAAGGTAATTTTATGGACACACTTCTGGCATTTTCTGAAACCAGAGGGGGGGGGGCTTTACCCTTCTCAGCCATGTCAAAATAAGTTAAAAAAGGCTAGAGAAAAAGTTACTGAAAGATATTACACTACAAGGAAAAAAAATATTATATATACATATAATATATAGATTTTGTGTGTGTGTGTGTGTGTATATATATATATATATATATATATATATATATATATATATATATAGAGGGTCTACATTATATGAATGAAAGTTCATATAATCGAACGCTCTAATGAGCGAAAATCGAGATGTGTGCTGTGGGATCACAGTACAGTTAAGATTGGAGTATTTGCCCTTTCCTCACCTTAGTGCGATCTCGGAGTTGGAATATATATTTAGTGGGGGTGTGGGGGATGCAGCCACCCACAATATCGTTTTCGATTTCCCGGGATTTTCGCTCATTAGAGTGTTCGATTATATGAACTTTCGTTCATATTATACAGACCCTAGATATATCTATATCTATATATATATATCTATATATATATATATATATCTATATATATATCTATATATACATATATATATATATATATATATATATACATATATATATATATATATATATATATATAAAGTTTACACACCCCTGTTAAAATGTCAGTTTTTTGTGATATAAAAAAGTACACCACAATAAATCATTTCAAACCTTTTCCCACCTTTAATGTGACCTATAACCTGTACAACTGAATTGAAAAGCAAACAAATTTGTTAGGGGGAAAAATATAAAAAATAAAAAACGTACAATAAGCTGGTTAAGTGTGCAAACCCTTAAACTAATACTTTGTTGAAGCAACTTTTGATTTAATTACAGCATTCAGTCTTCTTGGGTACACACCTGCGATCAAATAAAGAGACACTGACTAACCCCAAATAACGTTCAGCTGTCCTAGTAGGACTTTCTTGACATTTGCTCAGTTGCCTGCTGCAGCAAAAGCCATGGCTCGCAGACAGCTTACAAAGCATCAAAGGGATCTCATTGTTGAAAGGTATCATTCAGGAGAAGGGTACAATTTCCACAACATTGGATATA
This sequence comes from Protopterus annectens, assembly GCF_019279795.1. NCBI lineage: Eukaryota > Metazoa > Chordata > Ceratodontiformes > Protopteridae > Protopterus > Protopterus annectens. The sequence goes on from NC_056733.1 coordinate 1,599,337,863, forward strand.
CCATGTAATACAGTGAAGACAGTCATCAAAAACTAGAGACAATATGGGACAACAGTGACATTGCAAAGAACTGGACATCCTTCCAAAATTGATGAAAAGATAAGATGAAAACAGGCCAGGAAGGCTGCCAAGAGACGTACAGCAACACTGAAGGAGCTGCAGGAATTTCTGGCAAGTACTGGTTGTGTACTACATGTGACAACAATCTCCTGTATTCTCCATATCTCTGGGCTACGGGGTAGGATTGCAAGATGGAAGTCTTTTCTTACAAAGAAAAATATCCAGGCCCAGCTAAAATTTGCAAAACAATACATCAAGTATCCCAAAAGCATGTGGGAAAATGTGTCATGGTCTGATGAAACCAAGGTTGAACTTTATGGCCACAATTTCAAAAGGTATGTTTGGCACAAAAAAAGAAGTTATGTACTTACCATAACGTTCCATGTTTGTAATCCATCTCGCCTATATTCTTGCTGGATGGGTTCGGAGCTAACTCGGCCGATACTAAAGCTCGAGAGCTTTTACTGGCTCGAGGCTAGCCCCTATCCCATGGTGCCTCACGGCAATTCCCCAGATCTAGTTTGCAAGAAAGCAATAAATACCCATCAGGTAAGCCCAGTATCAGAGCTGCATACATGCAGACAAAGGATTTGAAAATATAATCCATGCCAGGTGGACAACAAAAGAGAACCAGGTCAGACAGCACCAGCATAGCCCACCAGATCACCCAGACAACAGGAAGGGGGTTGGAGGGAGGGATGTAAGGATGTAGGCGAGATGGACTACAAACATGGAACATTATGGTAAGTACATAACTTCTTTATGTTATTTAGTCCTACCTTACTGGATGAGACAGAGTCCCTAGTACCTATATCTCAGGTGGCTCAAGCAAAGAGGTTCTTCAGCACAGTGGACCCAAAGGAAGACATGTCCCAGGAGGCCAAATCCAATTTGTAATGAGTGACAAAAGTATGTGGTCTTGCCCAAGTAGCTACTGCACAAATAGTATCAATTGGGAGCCTGGATCTAAAGGCACATGAAGTAGCTAAAGCTCTAGTACAATGACCTTTAACTTTGATGGGTAATTGTTTGCCAGCTTGTTGATAAGCAAATGATATGCAATCTGAAAGCCATTTTGAAAGAGTAACGTTAGAAACAGGCAAGCCCTTTTTCTGGTCAGAAAAGGAAACAAAAAGTTGATCTGATTTTCTGAATTCTTTAGTCTTATGTAAATAAAACCTGAGACTTCTGTGAACATCTAAGTGGTGTAGTCTATACTCAGATTAATTGGAGTGGTTTGGAAAAAACACAGGTAGCTCAATAGTAGTATTCATATTGTGCTCTGGGCATACCTTGGGAAGAAAAAGGAAGGGTTTGTCCTGAGAGAGACTCTATCCTTGTGAAAAATAATGTAAGAAGGTCGAATAGTTAGAGCTTGCAGTTCTGAGACTCTCCTAGCAGATGTTATGGCTACTAAGAATAGTGTTTTCCATGACAACAATATTAGGTCTGATGAAGAGGACAGCTCAAAGGGTGCAGACATCATAGAAGAGAGGACTAAGATTAAGTCCCAGGGCTCTGATGGTTGTTTGACTGGAGGCCTGAGAAGAAGAAAAAGAAGTTATGTCTTACCATAACGTTCCATCTGTATTGTTGATCCTCGTTCAGTCTTTACGCATGGGTATCTGTTCCGAGCTCGGAACCGAGCCGGCCATTTTCCAAGCTCGCGTCAGCTTCAAACTCTCGAGCTAAACTCTTACCCATAATCCCCCTCTCCCTGTTATCTCAGAATGAGTTTGCAAGTCAAAGAAGGTAGAAGGCCACCTCTGGTCAAATAACCTAAGAGAAGTGAATGGTGAGATCCACTAGAAACCACAGGAGGGGGTAGGAGGGAGGGTTGTAATGACTGAACAAGGATCAACAATACAGATGGAACGTTATGGTAAGACATAATTTCTTTATCTGATATTGTTAATCCTCGTTCATTCCTTACGCATGGGACAGAGTCCCCAGCTACCTCTATTCCTGGGAGGATCTCATGGAAGGACATTCTTGAGCATCATAGAACCGAAAGATGCTCTTCCCCTGCAGGCCAAATCCAATTTGTAATGATTGATGAAGGTATGAGGCATAGCCCAAGTTGTAGCCGCACAGATGTCATGTAAAGAAGCTCTGGCATGGAAGGCAGCAGAAGTTGCCACCGACCTTGTTGAATGAGCTTTCATGGTAGTAGGCAACGAGATATTACGTTGTGTATAAATAAAGGTCACACAGTCCTTCAACCATCTAGCTAATGTGACTTTAGCAACAGCAGATCCTAATCTAGGTCCAGAAAAGGCCAAAAATAACTGGTCAGATTTACGAAAGGGTTTAGTCCTGTTTAAGTAAAAATGGATTTGCCTGTGTATATCTAGGGTATGTAGGCAATACTCTCTTCTATTTGAATGACTGGGAAAGAAAACTGGCAATTCAATGGCTTGATTAATGGACATTTCAGAGATCACTTTAGGCAGAATTGACAGATTAGTTCTCAGAGACACTCTATCTCTTTGAAAAATCAAGTATGGACTCCTGATACATAAAGCTTGAAGTTCAAAAATATGTCTGGCAGAAGTAATAGCGACCAAAAACAAGGTTTTCCATGACAAATACTTGAGGTCGCAAGAAGAAGCTGGTTCGAAAGGTGACATTGTCAGAGCTTGTATAACTAATGATAAATCCCATGGTTGAATAGGTTCTCTAAAAGGTGGCTTCAGATGATTCACACCTTTTATGAAGGTCTTGCTCAATTTATGGGGCATAAGAGAGGAATCCTGGACACCCTCATGAAAATTAGAAATTGCAGCCAAATGAACTCTAATGGTAGAGGCCGATAGACCCGATTGAAACAGGTCGGCCAGATAGTCTAGAATTATTGACACTGGTGCTGAAAAGGGGTCTACTTGTTTATCTTTCCGCCAACAGGTACATCTTTTCCACTTGCTCAGATAAGTAATTCTACGAGAAGCAATAAGAATATCACGTACTAGTAAGGAAAGATCATTCTGCCTGGCAATCAAGGGAATCGGAGTAGCCAAGCCATGAGCTTCAGGCTGTTCAGGCTGAGATGAATCAGGTTCTGTGGGTGTGAGATCAACTCCAGGGTTGGATGGAGAATCCATGGTCGATCTAGTAGGTGAGGCCAAAGGAAGGGGAACCATATCTGTCGAGGCCAATATGGTGCTATGAGGATCACCTTGCTCTTCAACCGACGGGCTTTCTTCAGAAACTGGGGAATGAGGGGAAAGGGTGGGAATGCGTAAAGAAGACCAGAGGGCCAATCTTGGACTAGAGCATCCCTGGGTTACTGTCCTGGGGGGGGGAATCAGGGCAAAGTAGTTGCTGCATTTGTAGTTGGCCAGGGATGCAAAAAGGTCGCAGCAAGAATGGCCCCAGCGGTGGAAGATCTCCGCCGCTATCAAGGGATTCTGGGACCACTCGTGAGGTTGAAGAATGCACCTGCTGAGTCTGTCTGCTATCACGTTGGAACTCCCAGGAATGTGCGTTGCTAGAAGAAAACGGTTGGTAGCCATCGCCCATTGTCATATCCTCATGGCCTCTCGGCAAAGGGGGTAAGAGTTGGTTCCACCTTGCTTGTTGATGTACGAGACCACCACCATGTTGTCTGATTGAATCACAATTGTCCCAGACGGCAGCAGGGGATGGAATGCTTGCAACACCAGAATCACCACCCTCAGCTCTAGAACATTTATATGCAGATGGGCCTCCAGTTCGGACCAAGTGCCTTGGACTGTCTGTCCCTGACATAGCACCCCCCCACACCCCATCAGGGAGGTGTCCGTGGACACTGTGGCCTTGGGTTGCTGGGGGGAGAAGGGGCGAGACCATTGTGAGAGATTGTGTGTCATCCACCAATTTAAATCCTGTTTGCAATTGTGGGTTACTCGAATCATGGCTGAAAGGGATACCATTGGGTGAGCAGTAGCCACTGTAGAAGCCGCATGTGAAACCTGGTCAGGGGAACAATGGTGATGGAGGCTGCCATGGAACCCAACAGCTGTAGAACCGAGTGAGCCAAGGATTTTTCCTTTGAAAGGATTGGAATTAGTTGTTGCTTTATTCTTAGAATTCTGTGCTCTGGAACAGCAGCTCTGCAGTTTTTTCTGTCCAAGATAACCCCTATGAATTCTGTCGACTGAGATGGGGCGAGATCAGACTTCTGCCAGTTTATGGTTATGCCTAGTCTTTGAGCAGCGAGGAGAGAGTATGCCAAGGCTTTTTTCAGTAGATGTCTGGTGGGGGCGGAAATGAGCCAGTCGTCTAGGTATGGAAACACCTGGAATCCTTGAAGTCGCAAGTGAGCTGTGACAACTGCCATACACTTTGTGAACACTCTGGAGGCTGTACAGAGTCCGAAGGGCAATACTCTGAACTGGTAGTGACTGGCTCCCGCAAGGAAGCACAGAAACCGTCTTGATGGCCTGTCCACCTTTATGTGGTAGTACGCATCTTGAAGATCTATAGAGCACATCCAATTGTCTTTTTCCAATAGCGGGAGGATAGACTGTACTGTGACCATCCGGAATTTTTGTACTCTCACAAACTTGTTCAATACACTGAGATCCAAAATTGGTCTCGAGTCCCTGGATTTGTTTGGCACCAAAAATAGTCTTGAGTAGAATGCGGATCCTATCTGGTCTGGAGGGACTATTTGGATGACTCTTTTTCTTAGCAGCCTTTCTATCTCTAGTGCTGCTTCTTCCCTTTGACTGGGTAGAACATCGGGAAGATTTTTTGAAGGAAAGGGACAAAGATCAAAGGGGATATGATAACCTCTGGTTATAATCCTTTGTACCCAGGAATCGGTGGTGATGGTTAGCCAGGCAGAAGGGTACAAGGAGAAATGTCCCCCAACCACCTCCAGAGGAAAGGAGTTGGGCCGCTCTTCAGGAGTGCTGGTAGAACTGACCAGGGAAAGAATCCCTGGAACCCTGGTTATGCAGACCCCCTCTGCCCCGAAAGGGGCATCTTCCCTATGAGTTTCCCCCCTCTGCCTCTGGGGGAGAACTTGGCCTGTGTGTCACGGAAAGGACCCTGAGATTTCATGAACCATATCTTCCCACTCTTTTGGTTTCGGGAGAAAGCACGTTGAGGGGAAGAATAACAGACACCTATGGCAGAAAGGGTCTTACCGTCCTATTCACATCTGGCCAGTGTGCTTTTAACTTTGGGCCCAAACAACAAGGAGGCCTCAATGGGGGCATTAAGAAAAGAAGACTTAAAGGGTTCTGCGAAGTTGCACAAACACATCCAGGCGTGTCGTCTCAAGACCGCCGCTGAACACGCTGCTCAAGCTGCTCCTTCTGATGCGTGAGATATGAGTTGCATAGAGGAGTTAGATATAGACTCAATGGTGGCCAGCTGAGAGGCCACTTTGTCACGGACATCATCAGACAGGGCACCAGCCAAGGTTTCAGAGAGCTCAGAAACCAGATCCCTTTGAAGCCTGGTAAAATGTGCCATATAATTCAGGGACCCGACAGCAAAGGTCACTGAAGCAAAGGTGCGCTTCCCTATCCTGTCCAGGGCCCGGGACTCTCTGTTAGGCCAATGGACAGTGTGGCTTTCTTCTTCTGCCAGATCCTTTTTTGTTGTGGCCGTCACCACCAAAGCATCAACAGGAAGACCTCTGGACCAATGGGGATCCGAAGCAGGAGGGGATAAGATCTTATATGGCCTCTGGGGAATAGCTTTGATGGTATCAGGAGCCTTCCAAGCACGCTGCACAATGAGCCGGACAAGTTCATCGGCAGGTGGAGTAATCCAGGAGGTAGGGGACTGGGCGCGAAAAGCCTGCAGGAACACAGATTTCTCAGAGGTTGGATTAGAGGGCTGCCAGTCACCTCTCTGTTTCAGGATTTAGAGGATATCACCAAAGGATACCTCAGGGGGTGACTGAGGGGATCCTTCCCCCTCATCGAAATCTGTGTCTTCGGTGAGGGACTCCTCTGTGGAGTCCATGTGTTTCCTCTTACACAAACTTTTCCGGTGGACCTCCTCAGCGGGAGAAGCTGGAGAAGACAATGGAAAACGGGATTCCTGAGGGAATATGTCCTGCGGCCCTTGCACCCGGTGTCCGCTAGATGTGACTTGTGAGACTAGTGTACCAGAGGAGGGTGGAGGTATAGACAGTCCGGTATCGCCAACAGCAGCAAAAGCCTTCTCCATCAGTTGGAAGGCTGGTCTACCCGAAGAGGAGTGTATGTCTAGGACAGGAGTCACCCCTCCCCTAAGTGGCACAGCCTGCCAACCCGGAGTCCCTGGATGGCTGTGGATCAGCAAGCTATGCGTATCACTGCTGACATCCTGGGTCATAGCAAAACTTTCCTGCCATGAAGGCAACTGCGGTTCCTTAATGAGATCCATAAAGGGAACCGCAGAAGGGGAAGACTTCAAAGGCAATGAAGGAGGAGAATAAGAAGGGGTCTTTAGAGAAGGGTGATCACCTCCCCAGGAAGGATAGTTCCTGAGGGGTGGGATACCTTTGGCCAAGAGTACCTGGTCCACAAGACGCAACACAACATGTTCGGATAGGCTTCTAGTGGACCTCACGGAGACTGAGGGAGAAACAGGCCTGTCCACAGAAGAGGCAGACTCGGTGCCCATCTCATCTGACTGCACCGAGGACAACGGTGCCGACAGAGACTGGAGTACTGTTGTCTGCACCGAAGAAGTCATCGGTGCCGAGGTCATTGTCTGCACCGACACAGGGATCATGCCGAAGTGGTTGTCGGTGCCGAAAATGGAACTGACAAAACTGGAGTCAACAATAAAGGCGTCGGTTCTGAGGAAGATCTCGTAGCCAACAAAGTCAAGGTCTGCACCGACACAGGGATTGGTGGCGAAGTGGTTGTTGGTGCCAAAGCTGGAACCGACAAACCTGAAGTCAACAATAAAGGCGTTGGTGCTGAGGAAGATCTCGGAGCCGACGCAGTCAAGGTCTGTGCCGACTAAATGGTCGGTGCCAATACAGTGATAATGGTGTGAATCGAGGAGCCCCTCAGTGCCGATATAGACAAAGCCGAAAACACTAATGGAGCCGAAGGCCTCGGCGCTGAAAGTCTAGGCACCAAAAGCACTGGAGCTGACAGAGAGCGCCGGAGCCAAAAATTTAGCCTTTTTAGGTTTTGGTTGGCGGGAGTCCCCAGCCGGGGAAGAAGGCAAAGATTTAGCCTTAGTAGGAACATCCATTTTCTTAAGGGCTCGAGGAGGGGTTGAGACCTCCGACCCGGAAATAGCCTCTGAAAAGGGAGATTTTAGAAGTCCCTTCAATATCAGATTGTTTTTTCTTTCCAATAAAGTTCTATTAGAAAAGTTCTCACAAATAGTACAGGGTGGGTCAAGAGACAAATGGGAAGCTCCCAAACAATAAACACACAAACAGTGAGCATCAGAAGTAGGCAGTTTGTGTCCACAATCAGAACACCGCTTAAACCCCGGACTACCTTTTTTATCTGCCATGACAGCAAATTAATTAATATGAAAATACCAACAATGGTACAAGAGAGTACCCGAAGGTATGAGAAAGAAAGGGGAAAAAGATTACCAATGATGGTAGAGAGAGAATACCTTGTAGTAAAAGTAGTAAAGAAAAGGCAGAAAAACCTGAAGAAAATAGGAACGCTAGATGCGAAAGGGTAAGAGACAATAAAATATGAACTTTTCTGACAGAAAAGTAATCAATAAAGCAATTAAACAACAATTGACTGTACTTAGCTCAAGAGAAATAGCTTGACACGACTGAATGGCAACGTAGCAAACAAAATCTGAGGTAACAGGGAGAGGGGGATTATGGGTAAGAGTTTAGCTCGAGAGTTTGAAGCTGACGCGAGCTTGGAAAATGGCCGGCTCGGTTCCGAGCTCGGAACTGATACCCATGCGTAAGGAATGAATGAGGATTAACAATATCAGATCTCCCTTTAATAAAGTTTTACACAAGGAGAGCTGCATGACTGGATTTCCTATGAAGCCAACATGGAAATTGGAAATGGCAGCTAAATGAACTCTAACTGTAGCAGCTGCTGCTCCTTCATGAAAAACTGATGCTAGGAAGGATAAGATGGATTCTATAGGAGTCATATATGGATCTAAGACCCGGTTTGCAGCACAAAACAAAAACCTTTTCCATTTGCTGGAGTATAGTTTCTGGGTGGAAGGTTTATGGGATGAAATTAGAATGTGTTTGACCACAGGGGCTAGTACACCTGGCTACTCGTGGAACTGGAGCAGCCATGCTGTCAATTTGAGGGTGTGGATGGTGGGGGTGGAACTGTCATGACTGATGAATCAGAGGATCTAGAGATTGGTCCAGAATAGTACAGTTAAGTACCCTTACCATAAATGTAGATGTTCGAGTGTATTCACTGTTGCAGTCATCACATTTGGGTTATCTGCTTGCAGTAGCCCTCAGTCGGCCTGATCATCAAAGTCTTGGGTCCTGCATCAGATGCTGTCTCATCTTCCATGACGTTAGGTAGTCAGGGGTATAAAGCATGCAGCCAATGCCATTTTATCAGTTTTTCTTTCCCCAGATGTCAGGTGCCCCCATAATGTGAAGCAATTATATACAAGGTTAAACCTCCAACAAAAAGCAAATACACCAGAAAGCTTCAAGCATAGTAAACAAGAATAGAGGTATAGACAATAGAAGTCATGGGGCTGGGGGGAGGGTAACCAGGACTGCAACAGTGAATACACTCAAACATCTACATTTATGGTAAGTGTACACAACTGTACTATGTTCTTCATGCTTCACTATTGCAGTCATCACATTTGGGTAGGTTCACAAAGCTAAGGATGGGAGGAGGAAATTAGATAGCATTAGGACCAGCTATAAGGCCCTGTAAGACTGCAGTGGCAAAGCCAGCTCTGGATTAAAAAAAAATTGGCAAGTGGTAATGCTTGGTGAAGGTATGTACAGAACTCCAGGAAGCAGTTCTAGGATGTCCCTGGTAGGGACACCTCTGAGAACGGCTGTAGAGGTAGATGCAGCCCTGGTTGAATGTGCTCTTATCCCCTGTGGGGTAGGTTTTCCATGGTGCTTATAGCAGAAATTAATGCAATGGCCAATCTACTTAGAAATGGTTTGCTTTGAAATAGCTTCCCCTCTGCCCCTGCAGCAAATGCAACCAGCAGCTGTTCAGATTTCCTGTGAGGTTTAGTCCTGTCCAAGTAAAATCTAAATTGTCTGTGCATGTCCAAGGAGTGCAGTGTTCATTCCCCTTTGTTCTTTGGATTAGAAAAGAAGGTTTGCAAATTAATGGACTGATTAAGAGCCACATTGGATACCACCTTGGGCATCAAGGAGGTATAGGTCCTGAGGGACACCCTGTCCGAATGAAAGATGATTAAAAGGCTCCACAGCCATGAGGGCCTGTAATTCAGACACCCTTCTTGCTGAAGTGATGGCTAGAAGGAAGGCTGTTTTCCAAGAAAGGAATTTCAAGTCTGCACTTGCAGCTGGCTCGAAGGAAGGTAAAGTGAGCTTTTCCAATACAAAGTTAAGGTCCCAGGGCTGGAGTAGGGGCTCTCGTGGGTGGTCTTAAGGTTTTAGCCCCTCTGAGGAATTGCTTCAGCAATGGAAGAGAGAAGAGGGGTGTTTCTGCATTGTAATGAGCTGAAATGGCTGAGGCATGAATTTTGATGGAGGAAAAGGAAAGGCCCTTGTGAAGCATCTCAGTTAAGTATTGAAGAATCTGAGGTAAATTGGGCGCTGCTGTGCCCATCCCATGAGTCTGGCTCCAGGAACAAAATCTTTTCCATTTTTCAGCATAGGATTTTCTAGTACTAGGCCTCCTTGCCTTCAGAATGACATCCATCACTTGCTTACCGAGGGATGGGAATGGTGAGATCAGGTAATTAGCCAGGCTGCCACGTTCAGGGTTTGAAGCTGTGGGTGCAGAATCTGGCCCTCCTGCTGAGACAGCAGAGCAGGGGTTTTAGGCAGGTGCCATGGTGCCAGCAGTGACACACTGCGCAAGAGGGGGTACCAGCGTTGGCGTGGCCAGTCTGGTGCAATCAGTATTGACCTTAGTTTGTTCTGTTTGATCTTTAGTAGTACCTTAGAGAGGAGAAGCAGAGGTGGAAAGGCATAAACTGATGGGCTTTTCCAGGTAAAGGACAGGGAATCCACTTTCCAGGCTTGTTTGAGGGGAGTCCTTGTACAAAATTTGTCCAATTGGTAGTTCTGGGGGGAGGCAAATAGGTCTATCTCTGGGCTCCCCCATTTGTTTCTCAACATGTTGAATATCTTTGGTTCCAGTTTCCACTCGTGTGGGTCCATGAGATTTCAGCTTAGGTCATCTGCCAGTGTATTTAGCTTTCCTGGCAGGAATTGAGCCTGTAGATGCACTTGGTAGCTCAAGGCTGTGTTCCACAGAGCCATAGCTAGCCTGCAGAGAGGGTATGAATGGGTTCCCCCCACTTGTTTATGTACCACATAACAGTGGTGTTGTCCGTCTTTACCACTAATTGTCCTGGAAGAATGTGGTCCTTGAAGGATGTCAGAGCATACTGTACAGCTAACATTTCTTTTTGATTGATATGCAGGTGCATTTGACTTGGGTTCCATTTGCCCTGAATGCACTGCCCTGCCAAGTGAGCCCACCATGCATAGTCTGATGCATCTGTTGTTAGGGTTTGGGCGGCAGGGGGTAGAGTGAATGGCAGTCCCTTGTTCTGGTGGCAGGCCTTTGCCCACCAAAGAAACTCTATCTGTAGACAAGATATGACAAGAATCATTGATTCTAGATCTTGAGAATGTTGACACCATAGACTTTTTAGATACCATTGTAGTTTCCTCATATGCAGTCTTGCATGTGGAATTAGTAGAATGCAGGTGGCCATGAACCCCAGGGCTTGCAGAATTTTCCTTGCAGATAGCTGGGTCTTTGTGGCCAGTAATTTGAAGTAGGCTGTCAAATGAACGTTTTTCTCTGGCGTGTGGTAGGCCATCTGGGAAGTTGTATTCAAGCTTGCTCCCAGGAATACCATTTGTTGGCAGGGTACAAGATGTGATTTCTTTTCGTTTATGGTGTACCCCAGAGAAGTTAGCAATTTCTTTACAAAAGCCAGATGATTCAAATAGTATGTCCTGGCTTTCTGCCTGAATTAGACAATCGTCCAGGTATGGGTATATTTGAATATTTCTTTGCCTGCCAAATGCAATGACTGGAGCTGGTCACTTTGTGAATACCCTGGGTACAGTAGATGAGGCAAAGGGCAGAGCAGAGAACTGGTAGTGCATGTAGCCTGCTCTGAAGCGTAGGTATCTTCTGCAAGATTTCCTTATTAGGATGTGCAGGTAGGCTTCCTTTAAATCCATTGTTGCCAACCAGGCATCTTTGCCTAGCATGGGAATCAGTTGATGAAGAGTTAGCATATTGAATTTTGGGATTACCAAAAATGCATTTAGGATAGCCAGATCCAGAATAGGACGCCAGGAATTGCCTTTCCTGGGCACCAGAAAAGGTCTTGAGTAGAAACCTTGTCCCCATTCCTCTTCTGGAACAGGTTGAATAGCTCTGATGCTTAAAAGAGAAAGAACTTGCTTTTGAGCCTCTGCCCACTGATTTGGGGGTAGGTCTGGCCAGCCATCTGAGGTTGGCAAGGAGTGGAAGTGGAATCTGTATCCTTGGGAAGCTATATTTAAAACTCAATTGTCCTTGGTAACGAGTTCCCAATTTTTTGCAAGGTGGGCAATCTTTCCCCCTAAAGGAACAGTCAGTTGAGCAGGGCTAGGAAGGTTTAAAGTTAAGTCACTGAGACAGTTTACCATAGGGGGGAGTCTTACTACTCCCTGCTTTTGAAGTGGGAGCCCCCCACTGTTTAGGCCTGTGAGTACCTTGGGACTGAAGCCTGGGTGCTCTGCTGGTTCTGGGTTTGGACTGAGAAGGCCTGGGAGAGGCAGGAAAGGACCAGTTCTTAGAGGGCCAATGCCTACTAAATCTGGGAGGTTGTACTTGCAGGAAATCTTTAACAGTTTGCGCAGATTTAGCTTTTTCCTCCACCTTTTTAAGTACTTCTTCTGCTTTGTTGCCAAACAGGTGGTCTTAGTTTAAGGGAGCATCCAGCAATTTAACTTTAACATGATTCGGCAGAGACTGCTCCTTAAGCCAAGCATGTCTTCTAATTAAAGACCCAGTGACAGCAGCCCTTCAAGATGCCTCTAATGAATCAAAACCATATTACAAAGTATGTTTTCCAACTTGTTCAGCAGAATGCATTAAATCCTGTAATTCTTTATTTTCAGCACAGTCAGGAATCAACATAATTTTCTGTTTAAGCAATCCAATAATATGCTGCTGATACTTTAACATATGAAACTGGCAGTTTAAAGCCCTAATGGCTAAAGTAGCAGAAGTGTATACTTTCTTTCCCCATCTATCCAGTGCCCTGGAATCTCTATCAGTGGGGGTAGGATTTTTTTGACAGTAGTAGTCTTAATGTCCTTGGGTCCCTGTGAAATGGTCTCAGGATCCGCAGTAGGATTTTTAAAGAGTAACTTGGGAAAGTCAGGTACCCTTTAATACCTATCAGGTTTTCTGGGAGCAGGAGGTAAAGAGTCAGGGGCCAGGCAAGATTCCAAGAAGGCATCATCTACAATGTCCAGTACAGGAGGGATAGCTAAAGGCCTGTGTTGAGGCAGGAGTAAAAATTCCCTAAGCCTCTTTTTGGAGTCAGATTAATCCTGGCTTTCCCAGCGGAAATGCTCCCTAAGAGTATGCAAGGTTTTACCACAGGAGAAATCCTCTGGAGGGGAAGCAGAGGGAATGGAGTCCTCTGCATCAGAATCCTCAAAAGTAGATAAGGGCAAATCCTGGTCAGAGAAAACAGAAATTTCAGAATCCTGATCAGAAGAATCAGAAGGAAAATCAGTTCTAGGTCTCTTAGAGGGGGAAGGCTGGCTTCTCCTGACTATAGAGTAATAAGGTCCTCAGTCATTCTTATCATTTGTTTTTTAGGCATAGGGGCCTGACCATGCAGTCTGGGCGCCATTTTTTTAGGCACAGATCGAGTTTTAGGCCTAGAAGAAGAAGATGGGATTGGTTTAATATGCAAGTCAGTAGGCCTGAATACACCCTCAGAAGCCAGTTCCTGCACAGCGGCTCCAAACCAATCCAAGGTAGAGACATCCGCAGGTTCCACAGTAGAAGAAGAATCTCGTGGCATACCAGACTCCGGATGGGTCTCAGTAGAGGCCTGCGAATCTGAAGTAGTGGGTAACAGGGGCTGCGAAAGTGCCTCACTAAGTACCGGTGAACTGGTGACTAGCTTAGGAGAAGTGTCATCGGCAGCTTTGGTCCTAAGCGGTCTGTTTCTGTCTTTAACTTTGCGTTTTTTCAGAATATCGGTAGTCGGGTGGCTTACCGAAGCCATTTCTGGATAATTGAATAGAGTACCAAAATATTTAAAAGCGTAAATGAACCGACGACGAATAGTTCGTTGATTAAATAGGGCACAAAACCAACAGTGAAGTACGTCGTGGTCTGGGCCTAGGCAAGGAATGCAGTACGAATGGAAATCTTTATGAGGTATTTGCTTTCCCACAAGAAATACAATTATTAACTTTTACTGACATCGGATTAGAGCAAGAAAAAGTTTCCCCAATGGGGTACGTAGCTTAGTTGGAGACTTCTGAAACTCGAAAACGAAAATTTCAGGAGTCGGCCGACCGGCACTTGCGAACTGCTTCTGCTTTGGGCACTGCACGGCAAGAAAGACTGATAAAATGGCATCGGCTGCATACTTTATACCCCTGACTACCTGATGTCATGGAAGATGACACAGCAACCGATGCAGGACCCAAGACTTTGATAATCAGGCTGACTGAGGGCTACTGCAAGCAGATAACCCAAATGTGATGACTGCAACAGTGAAAGAAGAAGAACATCCATGGTTCCTCCAAAAGGTAGGGCCACAGGAAGGGAAACCAAACTTATCGAGGCCAGTAAGGAGCAATGAGGATCAAAGAACTCCTCAACTGTCTTGCTTTCTGTATTACCTTTGGGATGAGTGGAAAAGGAGGAAATGCATAAAGAAGTCCCGGGGGCCAATCGTGAACTAGAGCATCCCTGGGTGACATCCCCAGATGGGGAATGAGGACAAAGTAGCTGCTGCATTTGGTGTCCAAGGTGAGTGGCGAACAGGTTGCAGCAAGGCTGGCGCCATCTGTGAAAGATCTCTTTCACAACTTTTTGATTCAGGGACCACTCGTGAGGCATCAGAATTGCTCGGCTGAGTTTGTCTGCTATTACGTTGGATTTCCCCGGGATATGCATTGAGTATCCATCACCCATTTCCAAACTCTTAAGGCCTCTCTGCAAAGCAGGTAAAACTTGGTTCCCCCTTGCTTATGTACCACACGACAGACATGTTGTCTGATTAAATTGCAATCGGTCCGGTGAGAAGGGAGGTGTGAAGTGCTTGCAATGCATACAGCACCACTCACATCTCCAAAACAGTGATGTGCAAGTGGTTCTTCTGGTTCTGCCAAGTACCTTGGACTGTCATTCCCAGATAATGCCCCCCACCCTATCTGGGAGGCGTCCGTGGTCAAAACTGCTTTCTCTTGGAGAGGAACAAGTGGATGACCTAGGATAAGTTGTTCTGTGTGCAACCACCATGTCAGATCCTTTTTGCATGCATTTGTTATCAAAATCTGGTGAGACATTGGAAGGTCTTGCATCGACCATTGGGCAAACAGCAGCCACTGAAGTATCTTCATGTGTAGATGAGCAAGAGGAACTAATAGGATGGCGGAAGCCATAGTCCCTAGGACTTGAAGGACTACTCTGGCCTGAACTTTTGTTTGTTTAGCAAGGATCTGACTTGACTGCACAGAGACTCTACCCTTTCTGGTGTTAGCCGTACTGACATGGTGGTTGTGTCTATTTCTGAGCCAAAATATACAATTTGCTGTGAGGGAGATAAAACTGATTTTTTAGGTTGACAGTGATACCTAGACTGGCACACAAGGACAGAGTCTCGTCCCTGGTTCTGATGAGTTGATGCTTGGTGGTAGCAGTGAGAAGCCAGTCATCTAGGTACGGAAATACTTGGAATCCTTGACGTCTCAGGTGAGCTGTTACCACTGCCATGCATTTGGTAAACACTCTGGGGACTGCAGTGAGACTAAAGGGCAGTGTTCTGAACTGAAAATGACTGTCTCCCAGCCGGAAGTGTAAGTGTCTCCTGGAGCACCTGTCCATTTTGATGTGGTAGTACGCATCCTGGAGATCAATTAAGCACATCCAGTTGTCATTCCCGATAACGGGGAAATATTGACTGCAGAGTGACCATTCAGAACTTCGATTTCTTTACATGATTATTGAGCCTGCTGAGATCAAGGATTGCTCTCCAGTCCCATCTTTTTTGGAACTAAAAAGAATTGAGAGTAAGTTCCAGATCCTAACTGCTCTGCGGGGACCTCTTGGATGACTCTATTGCAGCAGCAAGATGACCTGTGATGCTACACGGTCTAGTTGGATGGGTGGTACGTCTGGTAGAGACTGGTTTGTTAGGGGTTCGGAAACAAAGGGGATCAGGTAACCTCTGGATATTATGGTGTGTACCCAACGATCTTGGGAGATGGTTAGCCAGGCGCTTGGGTACAGCGACAGATGACCCCCCACTGCCTCCAGAGATGGACAGTCGGGCAACCCCTCAGGGGCGATGGAAGGGACGATCAGAGAAAGTTTCTCTGTCTCCCTGATGCTGCGGACCTCCTCTGCCGTGACGGCGGCATCTTCCATTATATCTGCCCCCTCTGCTTCTGGGGGAGGGTTGACCTTGTGCCTGAGGGAAACCTTTTTGGGATTTACGGAACCACATTTTTCCTCCTGTATTACCCTTGGGATAGGGTCTAGATGGGAGAGATAAATGGACTCTAACTGAAGATAAGGTTTTCCCTTCCTACTCGCACCTAGTCAAAGTCTCTTTCACTTGGAGTTCAAAAAGAGATGCACCATCAAAGGGGACGTTAGTGAAGGAAGACTTGAAGGACTCTGTAAAATTACAAAGATGCATCCACGAATGTCTCCTGTGGGATATTCCTGCTGCGGCTGCCCTACTCACTCCATCTGCCTTGTACAAGATCAGCCTCATGGAGGAGTTAGAAGTAAAGGTGGAGAGCTGCGCAGAAACCTTATCCATGGAACCCGGAGCTACTGAACCCTGGAGGGTGTCTGCCAACTCTTTCAAGAGATCCCGCTCGAGAGACGAGTAAAATGAGTAAGGTAATTCAGCAATCTTAGCGTAAATGCAGCTGAAGAAAAAGTATGCTTCCCGTACCTATCCATTGTCCTGGACTCCTTGTTTGGAGGATGGATATTAGAAGATGTCTCAGATAACTCCTTTTTGGTGGCCGTTGCTACCACTATAGCATCAACGGGAACTCCCTTACTAAGAAAAGTCTTGTCCTCAGGTGCTGTCATGAACTTATTTGGCCTCCTCGGGATGGGCTACACTAAATCTGGAGAGGTCCAGGCTTTCTGCGATATGACCCCCAAGAGTTGGTCATAAGGCAGTGTCACCCTGAAGGTGGAAGGTCGGGAACCAAAGGCCTCAAGATACACTGATTCATCCTCAGTAGAGTTAGAGGTCTTCCAATCACCCCTCTGTTTAAGGATTTCTAGGATGTCAGAAAAGGGTCCACCCTCAGAAGGGGATCTAGGGGACCCTTCTGATTCCTCTAAATCAGTGTCTGACGTGACAGACTCAGGTGAGTCGACATGCTTCCTTTTACACAGCCTCTTCCGCGGGAGCTCTCCAGTGGGATAATCAGGGGAGGTCTCGGAATAGGGGGCACCTCCAATGGGAGCTACTTGGGCCTCTGCCTCCCTACGCTGTGGGGGTGGCAGGGAGAAGAGGTTGCTGCCTGCTGCTGGTGGGACACAGGTTCCAATGGAATGGCTTTAGCAGAGGATAAAGCTTTCTCTATAACTTCAAAAGCCTTCCCCCCTCGCTCCGAAGAAGACCTCCACTCCGAGGGGGTGGAAGGTCAACTCCTAGCAAGGGGGAACGGCTCTGAAGCAGAAGTGGGAACCGAGCCAAGTCAAGGTTCCAAAAGGGACAGTCAGTTCCGAAGAGAACCCAGGGTGACTGTCCCCCTCAGAGTCGACATGAGAGTGTCGGCTCCCAGATCCCTCGGCTCCAGACTGAGCCAACGAGGATAGAGTAATTGGCTCAGAGGAAGCAGGTTGAATCCCCGGAGCTGATAGGTCCAAGACAGAAGAAACTGAAGTAATAGGCTCCAAGAACGAGCAGTCGGAGGAGGAACAGTTGTCGGTAAGGAGGTCGACTCCGAAACCTTTAGGTCTGGACAGGCCAATTTTCTTGCCAGAGCTGGATCCGAAAGCAACCTCTTCACCACCCGCTCGATGTCCTCATCAGACAGAGTCCTGGAGGATCTGGTGGAGACAGAAGGAGATCTCCTTCTCTCCAAATTAGGAGACCTCAAGGTGGGAGAGACAACCTCGATTTCAGGTAAAATTTTTGGTACCAAAGGTTGTCTAGGAGCCGAGGAGACCGATGGCACCGAAATGGATGAAGCTAAATTGGAACAGGAACTTCTTGGCTCCGAAGCTTTAATCTTTTTATTCGGCTCCGAAGCCGGGGCCGAAGATTTTCTCTTAGAGGATTTTGGAGTTGCCTGACCAAGTTCCAGCTGTTCCTGGAAGGAACTGATCATGAGACCCCTATCAATGAGTTTCCTCTTTCTTTCATTTAAAACTCTAGTGCTAAATGCGTGACAAAATGTGCAGGGTTCCTGCAAATGAGCTTCACCAAGGCAATACAAGCAACTGGTGTGGCTGTCTGAGAGACATTTTCTGCGCACACCTATCACACTTTTTAAACCCCGAAGGGCGATGATCCTTATGCTCCCTATCCTTATCTTTAGACATTCTGACTATCAGGAATAGATAAGGTAGATAACAATACTAACTACAACAATAAAAAGAGGAGAAAGAAGAAAATAACTTTTTTTTTTTTTTTTATATACACTCACACACACAGGAAGGAAAAGCCCTCTAACTTAAATGGGCACTATGGCCCTCTAACTTAAATGGGTCATACAGTCCTATGGGGGAATAGGGGTCGGAAACTTACAAAAAACAGTCACACAAGAGACAAAAAACTATATATATTAAAAATAGATAGAAAAAGTAGGAAAAATGACTAAATTTAGCAAATAAAGTTTTACTTAACCAATGAGCCAGTAAGACACAACCTCAAAGCTTTCGCGGCAAATGAAATCTGGGGAATTGCCGTGAGGCACCATGGGATAGGGGATAGGGGCTAGCCTCGAGCTGTAAAAGCTCTCAAGCTTTAGTATCGGCTGAGTCGGAGCTGAATTTCGGCTCCGAAACCATCCAGCAAGAATTACGGTGAGGTTGGACTACATAACATCAACACTTTGTGTCACCAAAAGAACACCATCCTCATGGTGAAGCATGGTGGTGGCAGTATCATGCTTTGGGATTGCTTTTCTTCAGCTGGACCTGGGGCTTTAGTCAAGGTGGAAGGAATTATGAAAAGTTCCAAATACCAGTCACTTTTGGCCCAAACCCTTCAGGCATCTGCTAGAAAGCTGAAGAGGAATTTCACCTTTCAACACGACAATGACCCCAAGCATACATCCAAATCAACAAACGAATGGCTTCACCAGACGAAAATGAAAGTTTTGGAATGGACCATCCAGAACCCAGACCTAAATCCAATGGAAAATTTGTGGGGTGACTTGAAGAGAGCTGTGCACAAGAGATGCCCTCGCAATCTGACAGATTTGGAGTGCTTTTGCAAGGAAGAGTGGGCAAATTCTGCCAAGTCAAGATGTGCCATGCTGACAGACTCCTACCCATGAAGACTGAATGCTGTAATTAAATTAGAAGGAACTGATCATGAGATCCCTATCAATGAGTTTCCTCTTTCTTTCATTTAAAACTCTAGTGCTAAATGCGTGACAAAATGTGCAGGGTTCCTGCAAATGAGCTTCACCAAGGCAATACACGCAACTGGTGTGGCTGTCTGTGAGAGACATTTTCTGCGCACACCTATCACACTTTTTAAACCCCGAAGGGCGATGATCCTTATGCTCCCTATCCTTATCTTTAGACATTCTGACTATCAGGAATAGATAAGCTAGATAACAATACTAACTACAACAATAAAAAGAGGAGAAAGAAGAAGATAACTTTTTTTTTTTTTTTTATATATACACACACACACACAGGAAGGAAAGGCCCTCTAACTTAAATGGGCACTATGGCCCTCTAACTTAAATGGGTCATACAGTCCTATGGGGGGAATAGGGGTCGGAAACTTACAAAAAACAGTCACACAAGAGACAAAAAACTATATATATTAAAAATAGATAGAAAAAGTAGGAAAAATGACTAAATTTAGCAAATAAAGTTTTACTTAACCAATGAGCCAGTAAGACACAACCTCAAAGCTTTCGCGGCAAATGAAATCTGGGGAATTGCCGTGAGGCACCATGGGATAGGGGATAGGGGCTAGCCTCGAGCCGTAAAAGCTCTCAAGCTTTAGTATCGGCTGAGTCGGAGCTGAATTTCGGCTCCGAAACCATCCAGCAAGAATTATGGCGAGGTTGGACTACATAACATCAACACTTTGTGTCACCAAAAGAACACCATCCCCATGGTGAAGCATGGTGGTGGCAGTATCATGCTTTGGGATTGCTTTTCTTCAGCTGGAACTGGGGCTTTAGTCAAGGTGGAAGGAATTATGAACAGTTCCAAATACCAGTCACTTTTGGCCCAAACCCTTCAGGCATCTGCTAGAAAGCTGAAGAGGAATTTCACCTTTAAACACGACAATGACCCCAAGCATACATCCAAATCAACAAACGAATGGCTTCACCAGACGTAAATGAAAGTTTTGGAATGGACCATCCAGAACCCAGACCTAAATCCAATGGAAAATTTGTGGGGTGACTTGAAGAGAGCTGTGCACAAGAGATGCCCTCGCAATCTGACAGATTTGGAGTGCTTTTGCAAGGAAGAGTGGGCAAATTCTGCCAAGTCAAGATGTGCCATGCTGACAGACTCCTACCCATGAAGACTGAATGCTGTAATTAAATTAAAAGTTGCTTCAACAAAGTATTAGTTTAAGGATGTGCAAACTTATGCAACCAGCTTATTGTACATTTTTATTTTTTGTATTTTTCCTCCTAACAGATTTGCTTGTTTTTCAATTGAATTGTACAGGTTATAGGTCACATTAGAGGTGGGAAACGTTTTGAAATGATTTATTGTGGTCTCATTTTTTTATATCACAAAAATTTGGCATTTTAACAGGGGTGTGTAAACTGTTTATATCCACTCTATTTTATATATATATATATAAATATATATATATATATATATATATATATATATATTTTTTTTTTTTTTAATTCTTTGCCAGAGATAGTCTGCACCTGTCGCCCCTGGGATTCAGGTTACTGGCTAAGGCTCTTGCCACCCCTATAGTGCCTTTATTAGGCAAAGTTCAAAGGACAAAACCACCACCGTAACAGATACAAGCATGCAAAATCTGAAAGTAATGCAACTCAATGCTAGAAGTCTAAACCTCAAAATGCACTGTCTCGAGGCACTCCTAAAAATGGAGAACATCGATATCTGTGGAGTAACTGAGACAGTACAGTTGTGTACCTACCATAAATGTAGATGTTTGAGTGTATTCACTGTTGGAGTCATTACAATTGGGTTATCCTGCTGGCAGGCTACCCGCAGTCGGCCTGAATTCCAAAGTCTGGGTCCGGCGTCAGTTGCTGTCGCCTCCTCCCTGACGTCAGTGTACCAGGGGTATAAAAGATGCAGCCGACGCCATTTTCTTCAGTTTTTCTTACCCCAGATGTCAGGTGCCTCCAAAAAGGTAGGCTAAAAATATGTCAATAAAGCATGCATGCACTAAATAACAAGTTTCCTTCATCTACAAGCACATACACCACATAGTTTGTATAGAATAGAGAAGTACAGATAAGGTCCAGCAAAGAAAAGGGGGATGGTGGGTAACCTGGACTGCAACAGTGAATACACTCGAACATCTACATTTATGGTAGGTACACAACTGTACTATGTTCATCGTGTTTCACTGTTGCAGTCATTACAATTGGGTTGAATCCCAAAGCTAAGGTTGGGAGGCTGGAACCACATAGAATTAGGAGCAGCTCTGAGACCCTGCAGAACTGCAGTGGCAAAACCTGCCCTGGATTTGGAGTAGAGTGGTAAGTGGTAGTGCTTTGTAAAAGTATGCACTGAACTCCAGGTTGCAGCCTCTAAAATGTCTTTGGTGGGCACTCCTCTGAGGAAGGCTGCTGAAGGGGCCGCTGCTCTGGTTGAATGTGGCCTAATGCCCTTAGGCACTGATTTGCCATGTTGAGAATAGCATAGACGAATGCAGTGACCTATCCACTTTGAAATAGTCTGCTTTGAGATAGCCTTTCCTTGTGATCCTGCAGCATATACTACCAGTAATTGCTCAGTCTTTCTGAAAGCTTTGGTTCTGCCCAAGAAGAAGCACAGCTGTCTGTGTATGTCCAAAGAATGCAGACGTTTCTCACCCTTATTCTGTGGGTTTGGATAAAAGGTAGGCAAATGAATAGTTTGGTTGAGGGCCACACTGGACACTACCTTAGGCATAAAAGTGGGGTCTGTCCTTAGAGAAACCCTATCTGGATGGAAGATGATAAAAGTTTCCACAGCCATGAGTGCCTGTAGCTCTGAGACTAGTCCTGCAGAGGTTATTGCTAGGAGCAGAGCTGTTTTCCATGGTAAAAATTTTATATCAGCTGTAGTGGCTGGCTCAAAAGGAGGCAGAGTGAGTTTTTCCAAGACATAATTGAGGTCCCATGCAGGTATTGGTGATCTCCTTGGAGGCCGTAAGTTTTTGGCTCCTCTGAGGTACTGCCTTAATAAAGGATGAAAGAAAATAGATGGCTCTGTATTGTAATGAGCTGAAATGGCAGAGGCATGAATCTTAATTGATGAAAAGGATAGGCCTTTGTCCAGCATCTCAGTTAAGTATTGCAAAATTTGAGGGATATTTGGAACAATCATGTCAACTCCTTGTGCCTGGTTCCAAGCACAGAATCTCTTCCATTTTTCTGCATAAGATTTTCTGGTACTGGGCCTCCTGGCCTCCAGAATAACATCCATAACCGCTTTAGAGAGAGGAGTGTTTTGCAAAGATACATTATCCGCCATGCTGCCAGATTTAAGGTCCTGAGCTGGCTGTGCAGGATCTGATTGTTTTGTTGGGTCAGTAAGTGAGGAATATGAGGTAATGTCCATGCTGGGCATTGAGTCAAGTTCCTTAGGATTTGGTACCAGTGCTGGCAGGGCCAGTCTGGGGCAATCAGTATCTTTTTTGGCTTCTCTTGTCTGACCTTCAGGAGTATCTTGGGGAGGAGAGGCAGTGGTGGAAAGGCGTATACTGTTAAGTTTTTCCAGCTGAAAGATAGAGCATCCACTTTTCATGCTTGCTTTTGATAAGTCCTTGTGCAGAATCTCTGTAGCTGGCAGTTGTGATGGGAGGTGAATAGATCTGTGTCCGGGCATCCCCAATTCCTTGTTATCATGTTGCAGACTTGTGGATCCAATTTCCACTCGTGGGGATACATGAGGTTTCTGCTTAGTTCATCTGCCAGAGTATTTAACTTGCCTGGCAGGAATTGTGCTTGCAGATGAACTTGGTAAGTCAATGCTGTGTCCCACAAAGTCATGGCTAGTCTGCAAAGGGGGTAGGAATGTGTGCCTCCCTGCTTGTTTATGTACCACATGACTGCAGTACTGTCCGTCTTTATCAGTAGTTGTCCTGGATGAAATAGATCCTTGAAGGCTGTCAGGGCATTTTGAACAGCTAGCATCTCTTTTTGATTGATATGTAGATGCATTTGGATTGCGGACCATGAGCCCTGAATACATCTTCCTGCCATGTGGGCCAACAGGCATAATCTGATGCATCTGTTGTCAATGTTTGCCTGGCTGGGGGCATGGTGAATGGCTGCCCTTGTTGTGGTGACAGGCCTTTGCCCACCATCGAAACTCCTGTTGTAGGCAGGGAATGAGTGTAATTACTGCTTCCAGGCTTTGGCTATGTTGAGCCCAAACACTTTTTAGATACCATTGTAGTTTCCTCATATGCAGTCTTGCATATGGAATTAGCAGAATGCAGGATGCCATGAAGCCCAAAGCCTGCAGAATTTTTCTTGCAGTTAACTGGGTGTTTGTTGCCAACCTTTTGAAATAAGTAGTCAGTTGCCTTTGTTTGTCTGGTGTGAGATAAGCCATCTGGGCAGTTGTATTTAAGCTTGCACCCAGGAATATTATCTCTTCAGAGGGTACAAGTTTTGATTTCTTCTCGTTTACCGTGTACCCTAGGCATGTTAATAATCTTTTTACAAACGCCAGATGCTGTAGTACTATGTCCTTGTTCTCTGCTTGAATAAGGCAGTCACCCAAGTAAGGATATATTTGTATTCCTCTTTGTCTGCAAAATGCAATTACTGGTGCCAGGCATTTTGTGAAGACCCTGGGCGCAGTAGATAAGCCAAAGGGCAGTGCAGAGAATTGGTAGTGCATTGAGCCGGCTATGAATCTGAGGTATCTTCTGCATGATTATCTGACTGGGACATGCAGGTATGCCTCTTTTAGGTCTAAAGTTACAAGCCAAGCCTTCTTGCCCAGCATGGGCAGAAGCTGCTGCAGAGTCAACATTTGAATTTTGGAATATCCAGGTATGTGTTTAGAATAGAAAGGTCCAGTATTGGTCTCCAGGCTTTGTCCTTTCTGGGTACCAAGAAAAGTCTTGAGTAAAATCCTTGTCTCTGCTCTTGCTGTGGTACTTGCTGAATGGCCCTCATGTCCATGAGGGATGAAACTTGCTTTTGTGCCTCTGCCCACTGATTTTTTTGGCGGTCTAGCATACCGTTTGCCCTTGGCAGGGTGTGAAAGTGGAACCTGTAACCTTGTGACACTATGTTCAAGACCCATTTGTCTTGGGTGATTAGGTGCCAGTTTTGAGAAAAAAGTGCTAGTTTTCCCCTTGAAAGAGCTGCCAGTGGATAAGTGCTTGGAGCTGGCAGGGGGAAGTCATAGGGACTGCTTTCTGTATGGCTGTGACTTGTCTTCTCCGCTTTTGGAGGTAGAAGCACCCCATTGTTTAGACCAGTATGAGCCTTGGGGCTGGGATCTGCCTCTAGAGCGTCTGTATCTGCCTCTTTGTGGCCTGACACTGGAAAGGACCAATTCTTTGTCGGGCAGTGTCTGCTACATCTTGGAGGCTGTACCTGTAAGAAATCCTTGACTGTCTGCATAGATTTGGCTTTGTCCTCCATTTTCTTCAACACCTCCTCTGCTTTAACACCAAACAAGGTATCATGCTATAAAGGAGCATATAATAATTTTGCTTTTACATGATCAGGCAGATTCTGTTCCTTTAACCAAGCATGCCTCCTAATGAAAGAACCTGTAACAGCGGCTCTGCAGGAGGCCTCCAAAGAATCAAAACCACATTGTAAGGTATGCTTTCCAACATGTTCAGCTGCATGCAATAAATCCTGCATTTCTTTTTTCTCTGCACATTCAGAATTTGTCAACATTTTCTGTTTAAGAAGTGACATTATGTATTGCTGATATTTAAGCATATGAAACTGACAATTTAAAGCCTTTATAGTCAAGGTAGCAGAAGTGTAAATCTTTTTTCCCCATCTGTCCAGTGCCCTGGAATCTCTGTCAGAGGGGGTAGGGTTTTTTGCAGTGGAAGCCTTGACCCCCTTGGGACCCTGAGAGATGGTTTCTAGGTCAGCAGCAGGGTTTTTAAAAATAAATTTGTGGGAGTCTGGAACCCTGTAGTATCTGTCTGGCTTAACAGGAGCTGTAGGTAAGGAGTCAGGAGTCAGACTGGACACTGAAAATACATCATCTACAATGTCTAACACAGGTGGAATAGCAAGGGGCCTGTGCTGAGGCAGTAAAAGAAAGTCTCTGAGCCTTTTCCTAGATTCTGAATAATCTTGGCTCTCCCTGTGGAAATGCTCCCTCATGGTTTGCAGTGTTTCGCCAAAAGAATAATCCTCATGTGGAGAAGCTGAGGGGATAGATTCTTCAGCATCAGAATCCTCATAAGGAGGAAGAGAGTAATGCTGATCAGAAGAGGAATCAGATGAAATGGAAACCTGATCTGAAGATTCATATTCTAACTCTTGCCTAGGCCTCTTGTCAGGAGGGGGATGACAACCCCTGATCAAAGTAATCAGGTCTTCAGCCATTATGAGTATCTGTTTTTTAGGCATGGAGGCCTGTCCATGGGGATGTTGTACTTGTTTCTTTGTTTTTAAAGCTGCTTTGGTCTTTGCCTTTGAAGCTGAAGTCGTTTTAACATATAATTGTGTAAACCTGAAAACACCCTCAGAAGCCGATGCCTGCTCAGCGGCTCCGGACCCATCTGAGGGAATGGTTTCCGAAGGTCCAATACCTTGAGTGTCTGTAGGCCTGGTTGACTCCGCGTGGGAGTCGGTATCGGCCTGTGGCTCTAAAGTAGCGGTCGTCAGGGGCTGTGAAAGTGCCTCACTGAGAACCTGCGACTGGCCACAAAGAAGCCTCGTCGTCGGTTTTGGACCTCGGATACCTGTCCTTTTCATTTTCTTTGCATTTTTTGTAAACTCCGGTAGTCGGCTATTCCGATGGCATTATATCATTAAATCGTCTGCCAAAGTAATGAAATGCAAAATCGTACCAACGCTTAATAGTGCGATGGTTAAATCTAGCACAAAACCGACAACTAACAACGTCGTGGTCAGGGCCTAAGCAAGGGATGCAGTAAGAATGAAAATCCTTATGAAGTATTTGCTTCCCACAAGAAATACAATTATTAACTTTTTCTGATATCGGTCTGGAGCAAGAAAAAAGTTTCCCCAACAGGGTACTTAGCTTTAAATGAAGACTTTGGATCTGAAATTCGAATTTGGAAATCTCAGGAGTCGGCCGACCAGCACTTGCGAACTGCTTTTGCTTCGGGCACTGCGTGGCAAGAAAGACTGAAGAAAATGGCGTCGGCTGCATCTTTTATACCCCTGGCGCACTGACGTCAGGGAGGAGGCGACAGCAACTGACGCCGGACCTAGACTTTGGAATTCAGGCAAACTGCGGGTAGCATGCCAGCAAGATAACCCAATTGTAAAGACTGCAACAGTGAAACACGATGAACATCTGGTTCAAGGCTCCAGAGAGCACCCCTGTAATACCAGGCTAGAACTCTTCAAACACTTTTCGGTCACCAAACCAGGACCGAAACACTAAAGGTGGAGGAGTGTCCATCTTCACAACACCAGGCTAGCTGCCCAACACAATGCGTCTGAAATTCTCCAGGCGCAACTAACACTAGGTAAGACTGCAATCCAAACTGTAGCTTGCTACAGATCCCCCACCATGCCCCAAGATTCTCACTACACCTTTATAAACATACTGGAAAATATTAATATACAACCAAACACCCTAATACTGGGTGATTTCAACTACCCTGGCATTAAATGGGAAAACTATTAGTGTACCAACACCTCTGCCCAACAGTTCTTGGAATTCATAAATTCCAATGCCCTGGATCAAATAAACCTTAGTCCCACCAGGGGCTCCAGTATCCTAGACCTGGTCATTATCAACATGGGAAAGCAATGCTCCATACCTATAGTCACCACCTCGTTGGTCAGGTCTGACCATAAGCTAATCACCCTTGACATCCACATCCCACCCCCACCCCCAATTAAGGAAACCTCTGTAAAAAACTTTTCCAAAACCAACTTCATGTGACTCAAGTCAGAAGTGACCAACTTCATGACACCCATGCAGACGAGAACTGAAAGTTCGACTGCTGAATCCTACACTAAGGCAATGTACGAGCACATCCATTCGTGCATGAATCGTGCCATCCCAAATAGAACCAAGACGCTCTCCTCCAAAAAAAGGAAGCCAATCTGGTGGTCCCTTGCCATAAACAAACTTTACAACAGAAGGAAGAAACTGTTGCAGAAAAGAGGAAAATCCCAGGATGCAAAAAACTCCCTTACAAGCCTCAGTAAGAAGCTGAGATCCCTCAAAATCCTCCAAAGCTAGTTACGAAAATAAAATTGGCAAAGATTCCAAAGACAACCACAAGGCATTCTATAGCTATGTCAAGAATCTAAACGGCAATGCTCAGATCTGGTCTGAGCTACAACAGAATGGCATTAAATATACTTATCCCAAGGATATTGCCAATATCCTAGCAGATCGATTAAGTGCAAACTTCACCCCCCCCCTCACCCCCTAAACGGCCCATCTCAATACTGAAAGATTGGCAAATTCTGGTAACGGCCATACAGGTATAAAATGCACTCTCCAAAGCTAAGAATACAGCATCCATGGGACCAGACGACATCCTGGGCTGTGTACTACATGAACTACAAAATGAACTGGCACCGCACCTAAATGTCATGTTTAATCATAGCCTCACCGCAGGCTTCGTGTCCACTGAGTGGCGCACAGCTACAGTTATCACACTCCACAAAGGGGGGGGGGGGGAATCCACCTTGGATCCCGGGAACTACCGCCCCCCCCCATCAGTCTGATGAGCCCGATCTGCAAAGCCATGGAATGTATTATCATGGAACTTATAAACAAAGGTATTGGCAGCCTTCAAACACTGGACCCAATGCAGTCTGGGTTCGTGAATGACCGATCTTGTCTCCTGAACCTGACTGACTTCTTCGAATCAGTCTCCAGAGCCGTGGACAAGGGTAAGGTGGTCCACACAGCCAATCTGGACCTCGCCAAGGCCTTCAACACCATCCCCCACTCTGGAATCATAGAAAAATTTACTAAGCTAGACATTAATCCCTGCGCCACTCAATGGGTTGCCGACTGGCTTACTGACAGAACCCACACTGTAAAAGTAGCCAACTCCAAATCCAGCTCTAGACAAGTGGAGTACCTCAGGGTTCAGTCCTGGGACCGCTCTTGTTTGGCATCTACTTTTCTGAAGTACAGACCAACACAAAGGGACAATGGCTAACAAAGTTCACAGATGACTGCAAACTTGGAGCCATTACTGAATCCCCAAATGATGTGGATATTCTACAAAAGGGCCTTACAGAAACAGATGCTTGGAGGCAGAGCCATGGGCTCAAGCTCAATGCCAAGAAATGTATAGTTATCCCCTTTGGGAAAAAACATGTACCTGTGAATTACCACATAGGTAGTACACTAAACACCGAAAGTGTGATGAGACTTAGGGACACAGGTGGACAGTGGTCTCACCTTCGATAACCACATCGCCACACTCACCTTCGATAACCACATTGCCACAACAGTCAGGAAACCCTTCTATAAGGCATATCTCATCACTAAGGGCTTTTCATCCAGAAAAAAGGTCTTTGTCTCACTGTACTCATCCCTCATTAGACCCATTATAGAATACAACGCCCTGTTTGGTATGTTTCTCTAAGGCCCTTTTGTAGAATATCCACATAATTTGGGGATTCAGTAATGGCTCCAAGTTTGAAGTCATCTGTGAACTTTGTTAGCCAAAGACAGCTCTTAAGACATCTGCAACAACTGGAAAGGCCACAGAAATACCTCATTAAAAGAATCACAGGCCTAAAGCAGATGCCTTAAGCTGACCGTCTAAAAAAATCCACCTATATTCTGTCGCATATCGTCTACTCAGAGGTGATCTCTGCTTAACATACAAGGCCATGTCAAACCCAGAGCTACTGGACATGCTACACTTAAAGAAATCCCAATCCCTCAGAGAGACATGCTCCAGGGATCTAAACCTTGTCATCACAATGAACAAAACATGCTGGAGGGATAGGTTCCTGACCCAGAGATTCCCAGACTCTGGAATAGGTTGCCCATACATGTCAAGCAGAGCACCTCTTTGGCCCTCTTGAAAAGGAACCTTGATGACTGGATGGGAAATAGGAAATTCACCCCTGGGATCACGTCAGTCGCCCTGTTAGACACAGGTCGAGGGAAGTAAATTCTGTGAGAAGAAATAGCCATGGAATTGTTATGGCTAGGCTTGTATAGGCCCGAGGCCGATAACCTAGTACTAACCTATGAACCTATATATATATATATATATATATATATATATATATATATATATATATATATATATATATATATCTACATACATACATATACATATATATATATATATATATACACACAATACACACTCACTACAATTCCAGTCTCACATAGACCTACCACGACAGCAAACCAAACACATAAACACACAAAAACATACTCGGAGGCTCTAAATAAAAATCTGCCTAAGCAGCAGAGACCTCCAAAGCAGACACCCAAGCAACCGCTACCTCAAAACAAACCACATGCAACACATAGCTCACAAAGCCAGTCTGCCGAACAGTCACAGCCCTTAAGGCTAAACAACACACCTGATACACTTGTAATAGGTGTCTATCGTCAGGCACACTGACGTCCCGCTCACCAGGCTGAACAAGGAGAGGTCACGGTGAGCTGCCTGTCGGGCGCTAGGATCCGCCACATAACACAAGCACTCAGGTCACTCCAAGGCAAGTACAAATATGACTCAGGCATTGTCCATGCTGGTGTGTATGACCTGAGACGTACCTCCCTGGACTACATGAAAAGAGACATAGAGAAGATCTCTGAGCATGTAGCCCAGGCCGGTATGACCCTGACCTTGAGTAGCATCTTACCTTCACCAAGAATGATGCCACAATATGAAGACAAGATGATCAATTTCAACAATTGGCTTAAGTACTGGTGTCATTCAAAGGGGATACAATGCCTGTCAGCCTGGGATGACATGCTCGACAAGCCACGATGCTTCGCTTGGAATGGCTTGCACCTATCACCCCTGGGCTTTCGGATATTGGCAAAGGCACTTGCTACCCCCATAGTGACTTTTTTAGGCAAGGCTCAAAAGACAAACCCACCTCCATAGGTATCACAAGGGATAAGAAACTAAGAGTAATGCTACTCAGTGCCAGAAGTCTAAACCTCAAGATGCATGCACTCGAAACTCTCCTTAGCATGGAGAACATCAATATCTGTGCAGTAACAGAAACCTGGTTCAAGGCTCCCGAGAGCACTCCAGCACTACCAGGTTATACCTCATACCATGCTTTTCGGCCCCAAAACTTGGACCGAACCATAAAAGGAGGGGGAGTATCAATATTCGTCAAAGATACCCACACCTCCAGGTTGGTGGCACAGCACAAAGCATCAGAGACTATCCATGTGCAACTAACAGTGGGTAAAACTGCCTTCCAGTTTATAGCCTGCTACAGACCACCCTCCCAAACCCAGGAACTCCACTCGGCCTTCCTGAGAACAGTGGAAAATATGAAGGTCTCCCCAAACACCATTACATTGGGCAACTTCAACTACCCAAACATAGACTGGGAGCATTACTCTAGCTCCAACACCCTAGCCCAAAGGTTCCTAGAATTTATAAACTCAAATGCTATGGAACAACTTGTTACCACTCCCACAAGAGGGGAAAACATACTGGACCTGATCATCACCAACATGGGGACTCTATGCTCCACACCAGAGGTATATCCCTCATTGGTAAGCTCAGACCATAAATTAATTTCACTGGATGTCCACATCCCGACCCCACTCCCAGCCCAGAAAACCACAGTGAAAAACTTCTCAAAACCGAAGTGGAATCCTTCAAGGCCCCAGGGCCAGTGGAAACTACAGCCCGAACTGCAGAATCCTATATAAATGCATTCTACGGACATCTCCAGGAATGCATGGATCATGCTATCCCAAACAAAACCAAGACCCAATCAACCAAAGGCAGGCGTCCAGTCTGGTGGACCCCTGCCATAAATAAACTGTACAACAGAAGGAGGAAGCTACTACATGAAAGATCAAAATCCCTAATAGGGAAGGCATCTCTGATCAGTACTAGCAAAAAATTACGATCCCTCATAAAATCCTCCAAGGCCAGCTTCGAAAGAAAAATTGCACAGGACACCAAAGACAATCATAAGGCTTTTTTCAGTTATGTTAGAAACCTGGGATGCAACTCCCAGACTTGTTCTGAGTTTATTCTAAACGACAAAAAATACATTGAACCCACAGACATCGCCAGTATCCTGGCAGACAGGTTCAGTGCAAACTTCTCCACCCCCCCCCCCAAAAGAGCAAGTATCTATCCGGGCAGAGGGCTGCCTCCCAAACATCTCAGATGCTCAGGTGAAGGCTGCACTCTCCAAAGCAAAAAACACTGCTTCCATGGGACCAGATGGCATCCCAGGTTGCGTCCTACATGAACTACAAGAGGAACTAATCCCTCAAATAAAACAGCTATACAATCTCAGCCTCACTACAGGATATGTGCCCACAGAATGGCGTACAGCAACAGTGGTCCCACTCCACAAAGGTGGAGCCTCTACGGACCCTGGAAACTATCGCCCCATAAGCTTGACTAGCTTAGTCTGCAAGACTATGGAGAGGATCATCATGGAGCTCATAAACAAAGACATTGGGGACCTACAGACACTAGATCCTACCCAGTTCGGCTTTGTCAAGGGCAGATCCTGCCTTTGGAACCTGGATGACTTCTTTGAAACAGTCACCAAAGCCATAGATGAAGGGAAGGTAGTCCACACAGCCTATCTGGACCTTGCAAAGGCATTTGACACAATACCCCACTTGGGCATCATAGATAAGCTATCCAGCTTAAATATAAACCCCTATGTCAGAAGATGGGTCGCAAACTCGCTCAAAGACAGAACCCACAGAGTGATAGTTGCTGGAGCCATGTCAGACTCGAAACCGGTCACAAGTGGCATCCCACAGGGTTCTGTCCTGGGACCACTCTTGTTCGGTATATACTTTTCCAAGGTACAGGCAAACGTGGGAGGGCTATGGCTCACCAAGTTCGCAGACGACTGCAAACTGGGCGCCATAATCAACTCTCCAGCTGACACAAACATCCATCAAAAAGGTCTCACAGAGACAGATAACTGGTGCCAGCGCCATGGTTTAAAGCTAAATGCCAAAAAATGTATAGTCATACCCTTTGGCAAAAACAATGTGCCCACAAATTACCACATAGGCGGAAACCCATTAAGTTCTGAGAAAGTTATTATGGACCTGGGGACCCAAGCTAATAGCAATATCTCGTTTGAAAACCACATTGCCAAAGTGGTTAGAAAGACCTTCTACATTTTTTTTTAAAAAAAAAAAAAAAAAAAAAAAAAAAAAAAAAAAAGGTTTTTTTTTTGAAAAAAAAAAAAAGGGGCTGAAAACTCTCCAAAAAAAAAAAACCAAAAAAAAAAAAATTTTTTTTTTTTTTTCTTATAATTTTTTTTTCTTTTTTTCCCTTTTTTCCTTTTTGGGAAAAAAACCAAAAAAGTTTTTTTTTTTGGCCCCCCAAAAAAGGTTTTTGGGCCCTACAGGGGAAAAACTACAAAAGGAAACAAAATTTTCCCCCCCCCCCCCCCCCCCCCTTCAAAATAACAAAAAAGGTTATAAAAAAAAAAAACCTCACTAAAATTTTTTAAAAAATTTTAACAACATTTAATAAATATTAATAAATATCCCCATAATTATATTATTAAGATTTTAAAATATCATAACTCATAAAAAAAATTATAAACATAACCTCCCCATTAATTTTTAATATATTTTTAAACATCCCCAAACCATAATAAAATATAAATATTATTCAAACATTTAAAAAAACCCATTTAATCAAAATAATATCCATTAAATATAAATATTAAAATTCAAATTCAAAACAAAACAATATATTTACCAATGTAAAAATACAAATACATTCTTCCTAATTTTTTATATACTTTTCCAAATTAAAACAATAACAAATCTCACCAATTAAATCAAATTAATAATAATTATACACAAACATATAAAATTCCACAAAATAATTAATTTTAAATAAACCAAAAATTATATATTTAAAACAATTACAAATTAAATAAAAACCCATTAATTTAAAATTATTATACCTACCCAACTAATAAAATATTTTTAAAACCCACATTAAATTTAAAAATTCCAACATACCCCCCTACACAAATTTAATTAATCAAAAAAAATCTTTTTTATTATTCATCACCAAACATGAATAAATTTTTTTTAAAAACCTTAAAATAAATTAAAAACCCCCAAAATATTAAAAATAATTAAACAACCATATTTTTTCAAAA